>NW_027518685.1:28490000-28747500 GCF_043159265.1 Tasmannia lanceolata
TTACTTTACTCTCTGGACAATTTCATTATTACGGGTTTGATATTATGTTTTCTCGACAGATGAATCTACCTGATAGATTTGATATCTACAGTGCGGGGCTCATGTTCCTGCAAATGGTAAGGAACCCATGATAAAGATGTTGCTTTGATGACTTATGTAGAAATTGCATCCTTATTATTGAAACTCGCAAACGTTGTTCATTGGTGTCATTTTTTATGGTGCTCACCGGTATCCTGTTTGGCAAGGTTTAAAATTTGGGTTTCGGTTTCGATTTCGGACATAGCCAAAACCGAAATTTCTGCCGAAATTTGGTAAAAAAACAAATTTCATTATTGTGCCGAAATTTTGGCGAAATTCCGGTCAGTTCGGCCGAAATTTTGGAAAAAAAAGAAGTTTCTGATTTTTTTTAAAATTACATTTTCCCGAAATTTTGGATATTGGCCATAGCCGACCCCAACTAGTTTGGGACATAGGCTGAGTTGAGTTTGGATATTGGCCAAAATTTCGGATTTAAGTGCTTTCGGTGTCAGTCCCAACCGAAATCTGAAATTTCAGTATTTCAGCCGAAATTTAAAACCATGCCTGTTTGCGAGTCTGCATATCATCAACACTTGTTGAAGGGATACATGATCAAACAGGTTTGTTTGTATATCCACTTGTGATGTATTAATGGTTTTTTCAGGCGTTTCCGTCACTACGCACCGACAGTAACCTGATACAATTTAACCGTCAGCTAAAGCGGTGTGGATATGACCTGACTGCATGGAGAAAAAGTGTAGAGCCTCGTGCGGGCCCCGACCTTCGAAGGGGCTTTGAATTGCTAGATTTAGACGGGGGGAACGGCTGGGAGCTACTTACCTCAATGGTCCGTTACAGGGCACGGCAAAGAACTAGCGCCAAAGCTGCATTGGCTCATCCATACTTTAATAGAGAAGGTCTATTGGGCCTGTCCTTCATGCAGAACTTGAGGCTTCAGTACTTTCGTGCTACTCAACAGGATTATAGTGAAGCTGCGAAATGGGTCACTAGGCTTATGGCGAAATCTGGGACAAAGAAAGAAGGGGGCTTCACAGAAGCCCAGTTACAGGAGCTCAGAGTCTGTATCTAAATTAATAATTCCATAGAGCCACTAAGGGTTTGTTTGGATTGCAGGAATTTTCTGGAAAAGTTTGGAAAGGAAAATATTTCTAAAATTTCCTACTTTTTTTGACACATGAAAAGAGATAACTTGAACAAATCCTATTCAATTTTTACTTAAGGGGGACCTTCAATTTATGATAACATCCCTCTAAATTAACCATAATCATATCATTTCCCTCTGAATTGTGGGAAGTAAATTTTCCCAGGAAAGGAAATTTCCCTCTAAGATGTTTTTCTTGCAATCCAAACAGGGCCTAAGGGAATTAATAATTCCATAAGAGCCACTAAGAGAGAAAACTGACACTTTACGGACTTGTGATACAGGAGATAGAGCCAAAGAAGAAATCAAACGTCCAGCGGAATGCGCTGGCATCCGCTCTTCGCCTCCGGAGAAAGATTGTGAGAACTTTGAATGAAAGCATGGATGAATTAAACAGAGAAAGGAAGAGCCTATGGTGGAGCAGGTGGATCCCAAGGGAGGAATGAAATAGGTATTATTTTCTGTAGCATGTTATGTGTAGAGGTGTGTGTGGGTTTGTGTAATATATGTTGTAATATAAAGAATACATATAGTTTATTATGCCATTATGTTTTTTTATTTTAAGTTTAACAAGAAATGTAAACCATTCAAAAGAAGAAGAAGAAAGAAATATAACATCCTCAATAACAAAATAAGGCCTATCTTAGCAGGAAAAGCCATAGGTCCATTTATAGTAAACAAAAAGAAATACATAATAATGACATAACCCATAAACAATTAAAAAAAAATGACATAACGCATAATTTTTCTTTTTCAGCTGAATAATGTCACAACCTTTCAAGGCAGGCATCATAAACCTGTCAAATAAACAAGAACAAATACATGGTAACCTCCGGTGGGGACAAGATTATCTTGCAAGTTTGGTGGAATGCCTCTCTATTTCGATTAACTCCAGTGGGGACAAAATTAACTTGTTCTTGGGTTTGTGTTGATGATTCTCTTAAATATGAAACTGAAATTCCTATCTTCAAAGGATCAATTTTCCATGCTGTAACAAATGATGGGTGCTAGAAGTGTGTGTATGTGTGTGTATGTGTGTGTAAGTGCGCCTAAGGGCATATCAATTATTGTACATTTTTCCCTTTTATATAAATACGTAAGGGGAAGCCATCTCCAACTGACTCTTATTCCTTTCTCTTCTCTACTTCTTAACATGGTATGGTTTCAGAGCCCTAGGGTTGTGGTACCCTAGGGACCACCATTGGGGACAACCTTCCCCCTCGTCTTCTTCTTCTCCCTCAACCCTAATCAACCCTAACTTCATCCCGAACCTCTCCCAGTCCCCACGAAACCCTTTCCCCTTCTCCCAGCCCCCGCCTCCTCCTTTCCCCACCGTCAGACCCTCGCCCCTTCTCCCAGCCCCCTCCTCCCCTCCCCCCGCATCCTCCTCCTTGTAATCCGCCACCCCTAACCCCTTTCCCCTCCTTCTCCTAGCCCCCGCCTCCTCCCTTCATCACTAGCCCCGCCTCCTGCAACCCCTCCCGCCTCCCCCTCCCTCCACGATCATACCCTGCCACCTCCTGCAACCCCTTCCGCTTCCCCTCTTCCACCATCAGACCCCCCATCCCCACCTCCTCCTTGTATTCCTGCCACCCCAACCCCCTTTCCCTCCCTTCTTTTGCCCCACCTGACAATCCTTGAGCCCTTCTTTTCTCTAATCCTTCATATTTCCTTTCCTCCGCCCTCATATCTTCTTTCCTATTTTTATTTTTTGTTCCTTTAACCTCTTACTCTAAGGAATCCTTTCTCTCTCTCTCTCTCTCGCCATTTATGGCCTAAATTCTCCTAGATATCTTTGTTCTTGTCTCTTTGCTGCTTCGATCTCGCCTTCGAGGCCCCATTCCTCTTTCGGCTAGTGTTCTTATGTCGATTTATACTATCTCTATTCTTCAGAGCCACGACATCATGGTCGGGCCCGTTGCGTGACTTTGTTATTCGCCTCTTCTCTTGTTTCTGCTTTTCCCTCCACCATGGTGGTTGCGAGCTCTCTTATATCTCTCTATGGATCCTCCTGTCATCATGGATCCTCCCGTTAGCTCGACTGTTCCTATCAGGTCGACTCCTTCATCCACAACCCCATCCCTGAGTTATTCTCCTTCTAGTTACTCTTCTATTGTGGGGCACTTTTATCCACAGATGATTTCGTAAAAGCTTGATGAGTCCAATTACCTTAGTTGGAGTCTGGCAGTTGAGACCTACCTTCTCTCTCTCTCTCTCTCTCTCTCGTAAGGTAGCCCTCATTGAGCGGGATCCTCCATCCCCTTTAGATCCATCTTATTCCAGGTGGCGGAATGATGATGCCCTGATCCACACCCTTCTTTGGCAGAGTATGACCCCTCAGGTGGCTCGCACGATGATGGCCCTGCGGACTCCCAAGGCCATATGGGATCACGCCTCTATTCTGTATTCTGGGGTTAATAACCTCACTCGTATTTGCACTACCTACTCCTAGTGGATGCGCCTCCAATGTAGTGATACTCCTCTCTCTACCATTACAATCGTTTTGTCTCTCTATGCCATCAGATTGCTGCCTTCATGCCCCTCACTACTAATCTAGCTGTTCTCACCTGGCAACGGGAGCAGCTCCGTGTTATTCATTTTCTAGAGACCTTGGGCCCGGAATTTCTGCACTTTCGACATTAGATTATTGGCTCGGGGTCTATCCCCTCTCTCACGAAGGTCTATTCCCGTGCACAACAACGTCTCCTTGGCAGCTCCTCCACTCTTGTCTTTGTTGACGGCTCCGCACTTGCTACCTATGATGGTTTTGACTACTTTGGTCATGGAGGTGGTTCCTTTGGCCATGGTGGTGGCCGCGTTGTTGGTGGCCGTGGCCGCCAGTACTGTACTCATTGTAAGAGGGAGGGACATCATATTGAGACTTGCTTTGCTCTCCATCCTGAGGTCATTGCATCTTGCTTTGAGCATATCACCGCCACTAACATCCCTAGTGCCATGACCATTCCAACAGCACCAGCACAGGGTGATACTTTCACTTTCTCCAGGGCAGACTATGAGGAGTTCCTGCGTTTCCGCTTAAGCAGTCGGCCACCTATTGCAGGTTTTGCACAGCCAGGTAGTTCGCCAGCCTCTCTCCTTACTATCTCCAGTAGCTCCTGGATTATTGATTCCGGAGCCTCGAACCCCCTAACTGGTAATTCTACTTCCCTTAGTTCCTTTCGACCCTTTCATTATGCTTCTGATTCTGTCACTTTAGCCAATATGGCCACTACTCCCATCTCTGGTATTGGTACTCTTTCACCACATTTTTGTTTTACTTTATCATTTGTACTTGGTGTACCTAAGTCTCCTTTCAATTTGATTTCTGTTAGTCAGATTACTAAGCATCTTAACTGCCCGATCTCATTCTTTCCATCTTATTGTGTGTTTCAGTATCTCTCGACTGGGAGGACGATTGGATTGGGTCGTAAGGTGGGTGGGCTCTATCGCCTCGACTGTGATTTCCCGCTTCCTATTTTGCATAGCTCCGTTGATCTATATTTGTGGTACTACCGTCTTGGACATTCCTCTATCAAGCGGCTTCAACAGTCATCAGTTGTTTCTTCTTCTATTTCAGTCTTTTCATTGTGAGTCATGTGAACTTGGGAAGCACCGCCGTGTGTCTTTTTCCTCTAGAGTTGTTTCGAGTGTCTCACGTCCCTTTGATTTAGTGCATTCTGATGTATGGGGTCCCTCAAGGACTATGTCACTTCCTGGATATAGATATTTTATCATTTTTATGGTTAATTTTCCCCGTATGACTTGATTATTTTTGCTTAAAGACCATTCTGAGGTCTTTCATACTTTTCGCACATTTCATGCTAAGGTCACTAACCAATATAATTGTACTGTTAAATGTCTGCACATTGATAATGCTAGGGAATACTCTCTCCTCTGACTTTAGGGTTTTTTTTATCCAACCCATGGCATTGTTCATCAGTCCTCAGGTGCATACACCTCTCAGCAAAATGGTGTAGCAGAGAGGAAACTCCGGTATTTTCTTGATATAGCACGTACTCTTCTCTTTCAGATGAGACTTCCCAAACCTTACTGGAGCGATGCCATTCTTACAGCTTTTTTTTCCTGAATAATCGTCTCCTATCTTCTGTTTTGGGTGGTTCTTCCCCCTTTTCGCTCTTACATCCTCAGGGAGATCCCTTTACCCTCACACTCGAGTCTTTAGTTATGTCTGTTTTGTTCACAGCCTCTCACCTGGCCGGATAAATTAGATCCTCGGGCAGAGGGATGTATCTTTCTAGGGTATTCTCGCACCTAGAAAGGTTATCGTTGTTATACTCCTCAGCTCAGGTACCACTATGTTTCTGCCGATGTCACCTTCTTTGAGTCCGTCTCCTTTACTGCTCCTGCTGAGAGCAGCAGTCCTCTGCCTAACTCTCAGGTTTCTCTATCTCTGCCCGTACTTCCTGATCTCGTAGACTCTCCTGCTGCATCAGTAGAGGTTTCTTCGGATCCTTCTGCACCATTAGAGGTGACTTTGGCTCCTTCAACTCCTCTGAAGATCTATCAACGACATTCGAGGCTCGATCCCCCTCCATCTCAGCTCGAGTCATCGTCTTCTAAGTAGGAGATACCGCCTCCTTCATAGGTACCTCTTCTTCCATCTCCTAGTCTTCCTTTAGATTCCCCTATTGCTTTACTTACACGTTCCCGTTCTACTGCACACCCTAATTCCTTTGTTGTTTCCTATGATCGTCTCACTCCTCGTTTCGTAGTTTTGTCTCATCCTTGTTTTATGTTTCTTTGTCCAGGTCTGTCCACGAGGCTCTTGATCACCCAGGTTGGCGAGCTGCTATAATACTAAGATGACCTCCCTTCAGGCCAATCATACTTAGGATTTGGTTCCTCTCCCTCATGGTGCTCAGCATGTTGGCTGTCGTTGGGTATTTTCCATCAAATACTTGCCATATGGCATTGTGGAGTGCCTTAAGGTGCGATTGGTTGCCAAAGGCTATACCCAAACGTTCGGTGTTGGCTATATAGACTTTTTCACCAGTTGCCAAAACCCCTTACGTGCGAGTATTTATCTCTCTTGTTGTCAACCGAGGTTAGCCTCTATATCAGTTGGATGTCACAAATGCTTTTCTCCATGGAGACTTGACTGAGGAGGTCTATATGGAGCAACCTCCTGGGTATGTTGCTTAGAGGAGATGTCCTCCTCAGTGTGCAGACTTCGAAAATCTTTGTATGGGCTCAAACAATCCTCAAGAGCATGGTTTGGGAGATTCGTTGATGCTATCATGCGATTTGGCATGAAGCAATGTGCAGTTGACCACTATGTTTTTAGTCACCATTATGATGCCGGGCATGTCCTTCTCATAATCTATGTGGATGACATTATCATTACTGGGAGTGACACAGCCGGCATACAGATGTTGAAGACCTTCAGAAAGAATTCTCCACAAAAGACCTTGGGCGTCTAAAATATTTCTTGGGGATCGAGTAGCTATTATTGTAGTAGTCTCTCTCTCTCTCTCTCTCTCTCTTGCAGAGGAAGTATGTCTTAGATTTGTTGGATGAGACAAGTTCTATGGGTGTGAAACCAACTGATGTTTCCATGGACCCTAATAAAAAGCTGATTCCAGAAGAGGGAGACTTGTTAGATGACCTTGGCGGGTGCAAACGACTAGTTGGGAAACTTATATACCTCATTGCCACTCGCCCAGATATTTCATACGCAGTGGGAGTTGTTAGCCAGTTCATGAGTGCTCCTCGTATCTCCTACTGAACAGCCGTGATTCAGATTCTCCGATGCTTGAAAATCGCTCCAGGGAAAGGGCCTCTTTTCAAGAGACATGGGCATGCGAAGTTAAAAAGGTTTTTGTGATTCAAACTGGGCAGGGTCACCACCAAATCGACGATCCACTATTGGATATTGTACCTTTGTTGCAGGTAACATAATATCATGGCGAGCAAGAAACAAGACGTAAAGGCCACATCGAGTGCAGTAGCAGAATACCGAGCCATGTCACATACTAGTGGTGGGCTTATTTGGTTGCGTCCCTCCTATCTTAGATTGGATTCTCCTCATCATCCCCAGCTCAGTTGTACTGCGATAATAAGGCTGCTATTCACATTGTCACCAATCCTGTCTTTCATGAGCGTACAAAGTACATAGAGGTGGACTATCATTTCATTCACCAGCGAATCCGAAAGGGAGAATAATCCCCAGCTCAGTTGTATTGCAATAATAAGGCTGCTATTCACATTGCCACCAATCATGTCTTTCATGAGCGCACCAAGCACATAGAGATGGACTGTCATTTCATTCGCCAACGATTCCAAAAGGGAAGAAATACACACCACTCTCACTCGATCAGCAGATTAGCTAGCTGATTTTTTCACCAAACCTTTGAGTAGAGCCAAACTGAATCATATTTGTAACAAGCTAGGAATGCATGATATATACATTCCAGCTTGACGGGGAGTGTTAGAAATGTGTGTATGTGCCTAAGGCCATATCAGTCATTGTACCCTTTTCTTTTTTATATAAATACATGAGTGAGGGAGGGGAGTATCTCCAACTGACTCTCTTTCTCTCATTCCTTTCTCTTCTCCACCTCTTAACAATGGGAAACCCAAGGTCTTGTTCATTGGGTAAAACTCTCAGTCATTCTAATGCTTAATCTTAGACTAATGATATTAAGATAATGCAAAATTTGAAGAAGGTAGAGTTGAAAATACAAGATTAACTAAAATTATTGCAAAGTACCTCAGCTTAAAATTATGAATAGGTGAAATTTACGGTGTACATGTATAGCTACATAAAAAATACATTGCCGCTGGATCAAACATCAGGGGAGGCACCTTGATTATGTGCAGCTACACCCTGACACCATATAATAACCCTATAAATAGAATCTAAACTCCTGATGAATCTCTAAAATTTCAATATAGTTTAGTGTCTCTAATCTGATATATGTGGCACATGCATACATGATTGAGACTGTTCATTAGGTAAGTCAATGTAATCATCCAATCAAACGGATTTAGTTTATTAACTGTGAATCATTTATCTTACTCGTTTTTTCTATTGGCCATTTGTAGTTCTTTTACCCCATCGAATGTGAGCATTTGCTCAGCTATTTGTGTGTGTTCAATTGTAGTATGCAAAAATCCATTCTTCAGACAGCTTAGGATTTTTTTTCTCTGTTTTTTGGAAGATGACCATCAACATATTAAAATGGGAGAGATGCAAGGAAAGAGAGATTAGGAGTAAGGCCAAGATGTTCCAACAAAGAGGAGAAAGCGCAAGGGGGAAGTGAAAGACCTACAAACAACAAAAAAATTCAAACTCAAAGGAGAACAGAAACAAAAACAAGTGGATATGAGCGAAGGATGAAGGGGGTTCCAAGATACGGGGTCTGTCCAACTCTCGTGTCCAACTCTCGTCTGCCAATTCGTTAGTTGATTGCTGAGATTGGCGGATAGTGGGCTTAATAATTCTGGGATGACTTCAGAAATGAAGTGATCCAATCTCCAAGCGATTAATCTTGCAACATCTACATTGTCTATGCAACTTCATAGATGAAAACACTGAAAATTGAACAAGGATGTGGCATTAATTGAAGTTAAAAAACTCAAGGATGAAAGATCCTTTACGCTGTCTATGATAGGAGAAAATATAGAGAAAATTGGTCGAGAACTGTAGTGCTTATGGCGAGGGAGATCCTTCCATAAATCCAGAAAATCAATCTGGTGCCTCATCCCATATTTGTGAATATAGCATATTTGGAAAGAAGGTAACGATAGAATTTTTAGTGACAATTATCATTATATAGAAAGATTGATGATGAAATAAAAATTGGAATGATTCAATGGGAGCCAAGGCGAAGGGGATGTCATTGCTTTCAACCCGAGAAATTCTTAGAAATTGGAGGCACGTCATTCGGGAAAGAAGACTGTCAAATTCCCTAACGAAAAGATAGGAAAACCACCACTTCCTGAATGGTTACAATTCAATTTTGATGGAAACTCACATGATAAATTGATTCATGCTTTCTCTATGGTGACGTTAGGCTTGCTTCAAGGGAAAGCCCAATCCTCCTTGCATCAATTTCAGATTCAACGTTTCATGATATTTTATTGAATGATAGAATATCTTAAATACAATGGCTGTCCCCCATGGCATGACTAGTCTACCAACTAAACTTCTCCTATAAAGACTCAACTTATCCTATAAAGACTCCTACAAACACATAACCCCAAACACTCTACGTATGACTCCTAAGACTCCGACATCTACTCATTCTAATACATGCAAACTCAATCTCTATGAAATATCTCCATCTAACAAACCCCCCTTTTTATTTGACACATGGCAACAACACCTATCTATAGTAGCTAACCCAAATCCAATATCGGATATGATAAGATCGATGCACATATCATCCTCCTCCCTTCAAAGAACCTGGTTTTCCAGGTTACCATCCGGATTGAAAGCCTCATCTCTAGTCTCTTCGTCGTCTATTTCTTTCAACGAGGAGCCCTCCATCAGATACAATTTTTGTGTATTGTACTTGTGTCCCGGAGAGAACTTTTCGTCGTAGTTATAGTATAATCCCCGGACATGCCTCTCTTGAATTTGGGTCAGTGCAAGTCACATAATAGCCGGGTGGGATGATTTGCGGACAATCACGCGGGAATATCCCTAAGTTTTGTCATTGTTAGGTCTAGAAAATTACCGATGAACTCTGATTTTATCTTCTTGTAACCGAGTAAGTCCAATGACAGCCAACAAGAAGTAGGTCGAAATATTCAAACATCTAACCAAATATCATTCTTAAGCCTCCTACGAAGCATATGATCATGAAAGCTTCATTTAGAGTTTAGACCCTCCGTACGGTTAGCCAAAGATTCAAATTGTCCTTGATAGTCTTGTACATTGGAGACTTGTCTCAACTTTGCTAATGCATTCTTCGGAACTTCATACTATTTAGGTCCAAAATGCACTTCCAATGCTTGCGCATATGCACACCAGTCTGCCACAACACCCAACTTTTCCATCCATCTCTATGACTGAAGAGCCTCTCCTTGAAGGTGGAAAGAAGCTATCACCATTTTCTAATCGACTGGAGTTTGGTAATAAGCGAAGAACTGCTCTGCTCGATGAATCCACCCAAACGGGTCTTGGCCATCGAATTGAGGAAAATCCAACCGCATCATACAGGTTTGGATAGTTCCACATGTAGTGTGTAGCGAGTATAATCCTGCCAATTGATGAAACTGTTTTTTCAAGCCTTTCTTTTTTCATGACCTGGATCTCTAGACAACTGATCGTACTTGGTTCCATGGTGGTGATCTTGTGAAGAAGCTCAGTCAGTAGTTAATGGTGTCTTGTGTAGTTCTCCTGCTTGTCTCTCAGTACAGGGCGTAGTGAAGCTTCCTTGAGTTGATTGATCGCTCTGTCGAGCTTGGCTAGTCTTGATGCATCAGCCATATTAGAACCGCCATGCTCTGATACCAAAGATAATACGTGCTTTCTCCAGTTACAACCTATGGTTATGTTAGGCTTGCGTCGAGGGAAAGCCCAAGGCTCCTTGTGTCAATTTCAGATTCAACATCTTATCGCATTTCATTGAATGTTAGAATATCTTAAATACAGGGACTATGCCACATGGCATGACCCCTCGCCCCTAAGCAAACCCCTCCCCTGTTTGACATTCGAGCCGATATTGTAATCATAGGTTGCCATAGGAAACTATATGGAATAGAATTCGGGATGTAAGTACAGTGCGTGCAGTGAGCCTGAACTCAAGTCTAGTGAACCATGATCCAAATAATATAGATGCAAGCACAGACGAGAGATTTGCGCGTATAAAAAATTTCATTCCATAGCAATACCAATGGATACAAAATTAATAAGGCAAATGAAAAGAATAATGAGAAGCCTGTATTCATCTTTAGTTCTACTCGTAGAAGGGGGTAGATGTTTAGCCCCCTCACCTAGTTTGAAAATTGAGAGTTCGAATGGAGAAGGCAAAGACGAAGGCAAAGAGAACCGCAAAGCCGACAGTGACGCATGCGACAAGTGGCAGCATGTCATGTTCAAAGCCAAAAGAATCGCTCAAGTAATCCTTTAAAGTGACTTCGAGGCCATGATATGTCTTCATTGTTGCTGTTGAATCTCCGAACTGTGATGTAACCAATCCATTGATTGTCCATGCCACAGGGCAAGCCCAGTAGTACCATCTCCACCACACAGGAATGCTCTGAAATACATAAGGAATTGATTCTAATAAGGGAAGAGGAAGAAGAAAACAAACATGACCATAACAGTGAATTATGAACGGTGCTACTTACCCTTCTTGGGATCAGGAAACCGGAGAACAACGTCCAAATTCCATAAAATGCTGAAGATACAATTGCGGCAAAGGGCGCATTGGGTGTTAAGGCAACACTCATCATCCCATAATATGTGTAGTAGAGAAAGGTAAAGAACATGAAGAAGAAGAACCACAAAAACTTGGTTACACTCCATTGAAAGCCGATGCTGGAGTACACGATAACTCCATAAATGATGGACTGTCCCAAGATATAAGGCAGCTCCACCAACAACTGCATCAGTTAGTTAAGGAGTGAGCTGAAGAACAAGCGAGTCCAAGTACACATTGTGAAGAACTATGTCACAAATATCGTTCTCGGGAATTTCTAGGCAAGGGAAAATCTCGCGATATATTAGTTTTTTTATTTTTTTCGGGTTTATATCGCAAAAAAACAGAAAAAATAAAAATAATTTAAAAAATATATAAAATATAAAATTTAAGAAAAGAAATAAAATAAAAGAGATTTGCTAGCGTCCATCGCAAAAGGCTTTTCACGGATGGTCTGTTGCATCTGACAGCAGCCACCTCGTGAATGAAGACAAAATATGCTGAAAAGTAAGCCTGTGGCTGCTGTCAGATGCAACAGACCATCTGCGAAAAGCCTTTTGCGATGGATGCTAGTAAATCCCAAAGTAAAAATATCGGGGTAATATTATGATATTATCGCAATATTTTATGATAAAAATGAAAATATCGCTACGCTGGTTTTAAATTTCGACCGAAATCCGAAATTTTGGACCGAAACCGAAACTTGGCGAAATTTCGAATTTTGGCCTTTACCAAATTTGGGCCGAAATTTCGGAATTTCGAGAATTTCGGTTCGAAATTTCGAGAAAATGCAATTTAAAAAAAAAAAAAAAATGTTACAAAATTTCGGCCTAAATTTCGGAATTTTGATCTGAAATTTCAAAATGAATTAAATAGGCTTTTTTAATTATTACCAAATTTCGACCGAAATTTCAAATTTTCAGGGGTCCGAAACCGGTACCGAAACTGAAATTTTAAACCATGGCTACGCCTGCCTCTATCTTCTTTCTGGTTAGGGAAGCAAGCTCCTGGTTTTTTGGTCGCCTTGTTTGACAGGCCAAAGAGAGAAAGCTGAAAGAATCTTTCTCAGAGAGGCGGCTAAGTACTATCAATCCAGCAGGCTATTTCGGGATTTTGTCGTTTTATCAAAATTTCGGGATAAAAACGAGATAGTTTGAAAATATCGGAGATATTTGTGACATAGATGAAGAATAGGTGAAGGGTTTTAAAAGATTCGAACAATTCATTTAACCTGAGCCAAAGCATAAGCAAGAGCGGAAAACATGCCCGCTGCTCTTTCTCTGTAGAAAACACTTCTCTCTATATCAACAACTGGCTGCACTGATGCTGCATTGTTTACACCTAAGAAGAGAACTGAGGCAAACATGGACCCCATGGAATTTTGAAAGTCCTGCTCTTTTTCCCTGTTCCACATTAATAAACAATGTCAGGTCATTGGAGATCACTTTCTAGTAAAGTTTGATTTTAGAATGCTTACATCTTGCTACCCATCTTCCAGAATATGCTTCCAAAGAGTAGTGCACATATGAAAGTGAAGAAAAAGCGGATGGCATTGTATTGAGGGTTTCTCCAATAGGACCAGTGCTGTTTCCAGAGACATGCTTTGGCCTGGACCCAGAAGGGCTGTGAGAACTCTGTGTCGAAGTGGACGTCCAGGGACCCTGGAACTGGTTTCTTCAATTCCTCTATCATTGATTTGTTTTTCTGATAGAGATGTGAACTGAGATAGATTTCGGTAAAATCTACCCCTAGACGGTTCTCTACTGCTATTGAACTAGCCTCTAACATCCATGTTGCTGGGTTATTTCCAGTAGCTATCCTTGGAACTCCCTCAATTGCTTCAAAGTAGTCGATGAGCTGTTGAGAGCGCTTACCGAGTGGCCCCGCATAAATCACTCGCCCTCCTCGTTTCATAAGCAACAACTGTTTAGGCACATGAAGTAACACAAATAAGGATACATTTCTTTTGAGGTATCAGTGCTAGCTATTCTTATCAAGAGATATATTGAATGATTTGAGAATTTAACCTCATCGAATGACTCAAAGATATCGATGCTGGGTTGGTGAATGGTACACACGACAGTTCTTCCCGTGTCAACTGTGTTGCGAACAGTTCTCATCACAATTGCTGCTGCTCGAGCATCTAGACCTGAGGTGGGTTCATCCATGAATATGATAGAAGGATTGGCTACAAGTTCAACTGCAATGGTGAGACGCTTTCTTTGTTCTGTTGAGAGCCCACTCACACCCGGAACGCCAACGAGTGAATCTTTGAGACTATTTAGCTCGACTAGATCCATTACTTCATTTACGAACATCTACACAGGGAATTCAATCCAATAATAAAGGACTCAAAGGAGAAAAATAGATAATACTCTACAATTTGTAGCAATAGAATTAGAAGTAGCACCTCTCTCTTTTGTATATCCACTTCAGCAGGTAGACGAAGCCAAGCAGAATAGAGAAGGGACTCGTAAACAGTGAGGTTCGGGGAGTGGATGTCATTTTGTTCACAGTAACCACTAACACGGGCAAAAGTCTCTTGCCTTTTTGGAAATCCAGAGATGGTGAGGGAACCTTCAATGTATCCGCTGGTTTTTCTTCCAGCAAGTACATCCATTAGAGTGGTCTTCCCAGCTCCACTCACACCCATTAAGCATGTTAGAACACCTGGTCTGAAGGATCCACTTATTCCTTGGAGAAGCTGGAGGCGACCTTCTTGCTCTCCTTGTTGCTTCATTTCCTGTATAAACAAGTCATTGTTATCAAATCAAGAGATGTGCTGTGAAAGTGTCATCTCTCTTGCCAAAACTCATGGGTGTGGGTTTTTGGCTTAAAGTCATGGGTATGCTCCCCATTGACGCGAGTTCTAATCCCCCGGGATTACCCGATGCGCGTGGTTTATGGGTGATTGTGCGCATCCGTAGGGAATCGTCCCATCCTAAAAATTGGTGTGGGGATACCCTATGTCATTAAAAAAAAAGTATAATATTTCATGTTGTAAAAGGTCAATTACCACAGGCATGTCGACAAAGTACTTCATATCTTCGAATGTCATTGCTAGAGGTTTGAATGGCAAGACCATTCCTTTCTTCTCCTCCTTTCTTGTCTTTCCTGAAAGGGATAAAATCACCGCATAAGTTTTTAGCAATGGAAAGTAGATAACTTAGTTTACATGCTCTATATAATTCTGATTTAGATGTTTCAATACACTAGAAGGCTGCTAAGATCTTAATTTTCCTATTTCATCAGTGTTAAGTGTTCTTCTCATTTTACTCTTATAATGTATACAAATTCCCTACCATTATCATGTGCTTTGCTTCTTGTAAGTCCCTTTCTTATGTTTTGGTTTTCACTAGTGTCTTCACCGACTTCGATAATTGTTCCTTGAGGTGTATCAAGAGCTAAAGAAACAGAGTACATGTCAATTATCTTAATAAAGGGTGAACAAATAAGAGAGAAACACAAGAATTAAATGGATGTTTTACTAACGATTTAGATATCCAAGCGCCAAAGTATATAGGATATTGAAAAGTATGTTGTAACCCACAAGTGCTCCGACACCAATCCAATACCATTTCTCCTCTGTGAAAAGTCCTTTAAGCTGGAGAAGCTGCTTGCCACCCTGCAAAAAATGCTCTATTCGTTAGCTCTTATCCATCTTGTACATATAAAAGAAATTCAGGAGGTACCTCATTCCATCTGATGGCTAGAAATTCGTTTACTGCAATAGCATTTTGAGCATACATTAGAGGAGATGCCCAGTATCCCCAGAGCCACCAACTGTGTATGTCCTCTATGAAAAAAACAGAATTGTGATTTGGTTAGTTATGAAATCTTAGGAGTGGAGTTCTGCCATGAGATGATATAAGCATTGTCCTACCTCTAGAAACAATGAAACCACCAAGTACAAATATGACCAAAAGTGCAAACGCCCCAAATGTGTTTGCGATAGTTTGATTTCGTCCCAATGCCGCGATGAAACGGAATAGAGAGAGTGACATTTGGTGTAGGTTGAACATTAGAAGCAATTGAAGAAGAAATCTGGAACACATTCGTGTATATAAGGATAAGGCGGAAGAAACCAAAACTAATAACAATTCAAGAAGTTTAGTTGATGACTATGTCACAAATATCTCCGATATTTTCAAAATATCACATTTTTATCTCGACATTTTGATAAAACAACCAAATCCCGAAATAATCCTGAGATTTAAAAAAATGTAGCGATATTTTCATTTTATCATAAAATATCGCGATAATAACACGATATTATCCTGATATTTTTACGATATTTTTATTTAATATTTTTTCTGAATTTTTTTCTATTTATATATTTTTTAAATAATTTTATTTTTATCGTTTATAATATAAACCCGAAAAAATAAAAAAATAATTATATCCCGAGATTTTCCCTTGCCGAGAAATTCCCGAGAACACTATTTGTGCCATAGGTTGATGAACAAGAATACCTTCCAAAGCTGGGTGCCAGCCCGACTGTGTAATAGGTAAGCAACACCCAGATGAACGACTCCACTAAAGACACAGGAATCCTCATTATAAATGTGGAGAGGGAGTATGCCCATGGAGGAAATAACATGGCATCCCTCTGCTTGTAGAACACGGGTAACCTCATTATTGTCATTTGCATCTCGGCGAGCCCATTGAACATGATGTTCACCAGTCCAAAGAAAAGTACACCCATGAATTTCGACCAGTCTTCTGGAGACTTGTAATCCATCTCTGTCCGCAGGAAAACTGTCATTGTTATCGCTGCATTCATTGTAATCTGCATCACAAAAGGGCAATTATCAGGTTTGCTGACTCCTCTTTAGAAGAACAAAATCAACATATTAAGGTTGGATTTTTTTCTTACTTGTATGGCTTTGAAGATGAAGATGAATGCACTTCTTTTCATCAATAGAACTTCTCTATCAAAGCAGGCCTTGAAGAGCGCTTTCTTTGACAGCCCATAACGTTTTCTTACAAGTGCAGCTGGGTGTCCTTTTGACTTGTCGTAGGGAACAACGAGTTCTGTATATAGATCCTTACCCACATGGAATGACCTGAAACTTCTAGAGAATTCCTCAACTGGGATGTAGCGATATTTTCGTTTCTTGTGGAACCAGTACTGCTTTTGATCTTTCCTTGAGGTTACCTGGATTGCATAACATCTGATTTAGCTTCTCCACTCAACTCAACTCAGCTAAGCCTTTGTTTTGAATGGATTAAATCATGGTTTTAAATTTCGGCCGAAATTCGGATTTCAGCCAGGACCAAAATTTAAAACCTAAATTTAAAACTTTCTGCCGAATTTATAAGATTTTTACCGAAATTTCCACTGAAATCGAAATTGCCACCAAAATTTCATTTACGGCTGAGGCCAAAACTGAAATTTCAAACCTTGGTTAAAATATGTGGAGAAGTTTATGAGAGAAGAATATAAGAAGCAATGTTTAAAAACTCTAACGTAGACAAAGACTTGGCAGTGGCTTGGGCAGGTCGATTCTGCGGAGCTTTTTGAACTTCTGATTGATGCAATGGGGCCAAAACAAGTAAATTGGTAAATCAATTATTGATGAGGCGTGTTTTAAATGTTCATTAAAAGTATACCTCTTGAAGAAAATCTGCTACACCTTTCCTCTCTGGACATCTAAAGCCCATCATCTCAAAAAATTCCAAAATTGAATCTCGTGGGCCATGGTAGACTAGCTGGCCTTCGCAGATAAGGATAACATCATCAAAGAGGCCAAATGTTTCTGGTGCAGGTTGTAGGAGGGAGATGACCATGGTTGACTCGAAGATATGGGCGATCTGTTTGAAGGACTTGATGATCTGGTATGTGGTTGAGCTGTCTAGGCCCGTAGAGATTTCATCCATGAAAAGAGCTGTGGAAGGCCCCACAATCATCTCACCAGTCGTAACTCGTTTCTTCTGCCCTCCTGAAATCCCTCTCCTCATTTGATCTCCGACCATTGTATCAGCACATACATCCAACCCAAGCAACTGCATTTTCATGGATCCTTCCCATTAGTTAATCATCCTTCTCAATTCAATTTCAAAACCATTAATACTATTATTCTCACCTTCAAGGTATAATCTGTGACTATGCTTGTCTTCTGACCTTCCAATGAAGCTGCCTATGGAAAAACAAGAAACAAAACTGAGGTTAACTTATGAATTTGGTTTGAGGAATCAAACCAAGTTGACTCTTTAACTCAATGAAGTCATCTAATAAATCAAGGCTGTCTTAAGGGAGTATATAAAAACTATACATAATTGCTATTATAATATTCTGTTATATGTAAAATATGTTCGAGGTTTTTTGAGTCTGGAGTGACTCACTAGAGCTGAGACTCTTCAAATTTTTGGAAACTTTGTAATTTAAATTTAAATTTTCTTCAATAATTTCCGTTGTACCTTCATAAAGAAATCAATATCTGGGTCTGGTTTTATTGATTGATCCTTCTCCCTTCTCGCAAGTTCGATGAGAACGTCTGCAGTGATTTTGTTAATGGAGTGAATTGGGTATGTTAATTAGGTGGATTACACATAAAAGAACAAAAAGAAAGGGAAAATGAGTGTGTGGGAGGCTAACCATATCTGTAGCCGACGCCTTGACATCGAGCAGAAAAATCCAATGTTTCCCTCACAGTCATGTCTCCAATGTGCAAATCATGTTGGCTAATGTAGGCTGCTGTTCTTTGTGGGATGAACTCTCTCATGGTGTGCCCATTGTAGGTAATCTTTCCCATAACCTGATCAACCAAAAGCAGTTTTTAAGTACCCCTAGATTCAAACTATAGAGAGATTGAGAGAGAGCTTTTTGCATGCCAATGTAAGATTTTATGTGGGCAATCATTGATTTTAGGTCATTGGTCTAGATTGATGAATGAGATTAAGTTTTAAATTACTGGATTTACCCATTGATAGTGATCAGTAAGTGGAATAAGGTTAATCATTGCATCTTATCCTAATTGAGATATCGATGAGTAGTATAGCCTTAAATTAATTATATGATGATTAGTATTTAATTAAATTGATTAAGCTAATTAGAGTTCTATTATGAGTAGAACTTTAAGATGTCATTTTCTAAGAATAGTGGGGTTCGTCTCTAGTGCCATCTGACTCTAAGGAGATATTCCTCATCAGAGATCATCTCAACAAAGAGGTAGTAGAAGATCTAGCCCAGATCGATCTCTGCTGATCGAGATTAGTTCGTAATCCCTCTTTTGTATTCTAGCAATTTTCATAATTAGATGAGTTAAGATTAATTTTAATATATATGTAATGTTGTTTTGATTAATTAGATATATTGTGTATGTGATCATGGCATATTCTAGATGCATGCTAAGACTGCCCTGATCCTAGTTTTACAACCAAAACTAAAGAATGACCTGGAGGTCTTTGTCAAGCTTTCCAGCTAAAGCCTTCAAGAGTGTAGTCTTCCCTGAACCCGGTGGACCGAGAAGGAGAGTCATCCTGAGACGAAGAACAAATTCAGTTAATTCATCACTAACCGGTTGAATTAATTAACCATAAATATAGAATCAGAACCCAAATCTCAAATCATTTCCAAATCACCTTCCGGGTTTTATGATACCACTTATATCCTTGAGAATGCTCAAAGGTTTCTTCTTGCTGTTGTTGTTTGGCATGAGACAGCTTAATGAACTCTGTCAATGGAATGAGATTTCTCAGTTCAAATGACATGATGTTTGACGTAATTTATAGCAAAATTGTAGCAAAATAACTGACCTCTATCGTGTTCAATGTAGAATTGAGGAGTGTAGGCATTGCTCTCCCTCCCACATAAACGTCTGCGTCTATGCTTAGATGTTCGAACCGTATTTCCACTTCAGGTAGTGTAATTCCTACTCTGTATTGTATTGCAGCGTAACAAAGCACATGAAAATATGTTCAACAACTCAAAAGCTGTATATAAATCAGTCAAATAAATATCTACTACAATATATTTAGGGGCTGTGGAATCACCGCTCGCTAACTTGTGCTTTTCACCCATCCTAGTTTCTTGCATATGGGATATAGTTTTATGGGTTTTTAAGGGGGACAACAATTATCAATATAATTATCAAATTCAAGTTAAATGGAGATACAGTTTAGACCAATTAATTGCCTAAATAATCGCATTATCGTAAAGATAAGCATAAGATAATATGAATTATATGGTGCTTGGGTGTATCTTTCAAAAGAAAATACCGGCGACAAAAGTAAGAGTGGGTCCACTGGTCTAGTGATCCAAACCATTCATGTGCTGGGCCTTGTGATGGATGGATTGTAAAGGGTGGTCTTCATCGTAAAACTTGTGCAAATTTGTGTAAGATCATATTCAACTTCTTCACCATCATTTCTTTAGACTACACTATGGATCTAAACTTATAACTCTTTACCTGTCAATCCTTCCTCGAAGCTTTTGCACGAAAAACTCATTGTCCTGATCAGCTATGTTGACGAGCCTATCGACCAAATCCTGTCGTGCTTGGGCGCTGATGCTCCTAATATCAATCCTATCAAGGTGGTAATGGCCGCTCTTACTCTCGCCCAACTTAAGTAGCGAAACTGTAAGCCTATCATACGTGGGCAGCCTCTCCAAAGCCGCCCATTTCAGTTCCTCCTCGTCGTCATTCATCCTTCGAGTGCTTGCTGAATTTACTAAAATGCTACTACTCCTTTCAAACATGTGTTTGCTCGCAGATCGAAGGCTTGCTGCTCTCAAGCTCCTCCTCATTCGCCCTTCCCCATTATCCACCATCCTCGTCGCAGACCCCGCCATTACAAAACTCTCTTGTATATGAATGAATTAATGTTTTGAGATGTTTTTGCTTTCCTGTGCATGGGTTTCTATTTATATTCTTCATGGGAGAATGAATGTGGTGGATGAGAAAATCTTTATCTTTGCTTTTTAGATACCATGAATGGGAGCTATTTGGATTTGTAGACAAGCACAGGGTTCAATCACTTGACACTCTTCTTAGAACTCTTACGTGTTTTCTTTCAACAACACCCATGACAAAACCTGGTATCGTCAATGGTTAAGTGCAAATTTTCAGAAGAAAACAAAAGCATGCGTTTATTTTTTATTGGTTACGTTAGCTTGTATTTGTTGGATCTTTTTACTTGTTTCTAAATTGCTAATGTGAGCACCAACCCGGTTTTAATATTGGGATGGGGACAAATCAGGGGACAAAGTTGTGACATGTTCTCTGTTGGTTTCTGTTACTTATTAAGTAATCTTCTCCTTTATACTTTATTGGTAATAACGGTTGTCCTGATTTGTATACCACCTGCACCCTGTTTGGATTGCAGGAAAAAAAATAATTCTAGAGGAAAATTTTTAACTAGGAATTTTGTTTTTGTAACACAATCTAGAGGGAAATGATAAATTTTAGGCTTAATCATTATAAATTAAAGGTTCCTGTAAGAAAAACATGAACTGTGGTTATTGAAGTCACTTTTTTTCATATCTAATCAAACAAGACACGCATGAAATTTGGGAAAAGAATTTTCTTTTCCAAACTTTTCTGGCAATCAAAACAGGGCTCTGCACTAAGTTGAGTCGACGAGGTGACTCAGCCAATTGACCAGGTGGGTCACTCACTTAATTGATTTTAAATTATTTGTAGGGAAGTGATATTTGCACTCCCATTCTTAAGCATGGCAAACCTACATTTTATCTTTTTTTCTCTCTACATTTTATCTTATCGTCTCCTCTTTTAATGCTTGGGGAAGCAACATTCAATTGGCAGCAGTCACAATTGCCATTCAAGATCTAAAGACCAACCTCACAATTGCCATGGTCTTTGCCCCATAAGCCTACAGATTCTCATAATAGAACAATTCAAGCTAATATAAATGATGATTTAACAAACTCCATTTTATCAAAGGTCTCAATAAATCTATAACTCTCAAACCAGTCCTTAATAAAATAAAGGGAAATGATAATGGGCCCGTTTTCATTACTTGGGACACCCAGTTAGAGTGTATCTATGACTGAAAAGGTGCTTATGTACTTCACATTTGAAGGAATGAAGTGACTTGATTGCCACGTACAATGCATCTGGGTGTCCCAAGGGATGTAAAGGGGCGCATTTATCATTTCCCTAAAATAAATTATGGTCTTCCCTAATGAGGGCATTACAATCTTCAAAGTAAGTCCCTAATCAATGAGTCTAGATTAAGAATAACTAAGTTTTCCAGCTTCTAAGGATCTTCTTTATGTACTTCCTCCAACCTCGGGAAGAACTAATTTGACTGATCATCTGAAACAAAAGGAAAATGCTGAGTGAGCTAGACAGCCCAATATGTAAGCACTAGCCTAAAAATACAGGTGAGATATATTTCGAAACGGAAACTTTCAAGAAAAGTATTCTTCTTTTATAAAACAATTAGGGGCTGCTTGGATACACGGATTTTAGAATCTTGGATTTCATCAAAATCATGAATGGGAGATAAGAGAAAAAGGAGACCAGCCATCGTTTTTCTGATTTCTCGCCCTTCTTTCTGACCGCAAGAGAGTAGACGACTAGGGGTGCAACTCGGGTCAAGTTCAACCCGAAAAAAGGTTGGGCCGGGTTGGAAAAATGGGTTCCTCGAGTCGGGTCGGGTTGAGGCAGTTGGCCTCAACCCAACCCAACCCGACTGGAGTTGCACCCCTACAAGCGATCGTCCCATGTTTCCAAGTTTTAGAATCTCAAAATGGGGCAAAGATTTCTAGAACTTGGATTTCTTACTTAAAATCCAAGAAACGCTGGGACAGCATAAAGCAGCTTGATCATGAACCCTCTTATACATTGTGTTCAAACTAAACCCTGGATTCTAAAATCCATGTATCCAAACGGCTCCTAATAGTTCTCAATTAATTCTTACTCGGCTTTGCAACCTTCATTTGTATAAATTAATTCAAAATGTAAAATACTTTTAATGATCTAGCGATTACGGCCACATGCACTATGTTTGTGACAGGGCCAGACACCATATATCACCCTGTGGCATGGTCGAAAACCACAAATTACTCCTGTGACAAGGTTGCACGTATGTGGCAGGGGCGAAAAACCACATCTTTCCCGCGGCAGGGTTAACAGTCATATCACGTGGAATAGAAAACATGATTAAGCTGTCAACATATAAACAATACCAAGGCATAAAATTCACAAGTAATACATTCACAATCCAGAATCAATTCTTTGAACAATGAAATTGAAGAAATTTCCAGTGATTCATGTCAAATAATTATTTTCCATACTTGAATCCAATGATTGATTCAAAACGATTTTATCTATCAAATAAGATTCAATAGTAGCTTACCTTTTCAAAGCGAATATCAAACAATTCTGATTATCAAATGAGATTCAATAGCAGAATCATTTTCAAAACAAATTTCACATAAAACTATTTAAGAACAATTGTTCACATATAATTTTCAAAGCTATTCAGTATAAAAAGATTTCACTTGTAACAAGAGTCAATAATAGCTTCACCTTTGAAGACTATTTTAATAAGAAAAAAAAAAACATTTTAGATGATATCATGTTCAAATACACCAGGGAAGGTGGAAGATCACATTCATCAATTGAAATCCCTTTAAAAATCTCTATTACAAAAATCAACAGGGAGGAGATGTGCAAGATCCCTAAGGGTCTGTTGGATATGCGGCATAGGCTCTGAGAGTAATGGACTAAGCAGTCAACAAGGAGGAGATAAGCATTGGATTTTCCTGGAATTACCCCGGAGAATAGTGGTACTAAGGTATTCCACTAGATATCCAAATATTTCCGGTGCCAATGTCCATCATACACACATGAACAACTATGGCTAGTGATTGAAATTAATCACCTTGTAGTGCCCATCATGTTAAGTTACAATAACCACCTAAGCAGATGAATCAGTACACATTGGATCATTACATTCGACCCACTAGATGGACAGCCGAGTTCATGTGAATGTTATTGCACATGTGCATGACCATTAGAAAGGTCCTCAAGAAAGGATTCCAGTTCCATGGACATAAAATAAAGAGGAATCCCAGTTCTAGAAACGCCAAAGTTTAAAATGATATGCATAGATTCTTATACCTTTTAAATCTCACAGTGACCCAACTTTATTCTCTTCCTACTGCTTTTATTTGCACTACTCTATCGTTTCTTGGATGCATTCTTTCCCACTCTTCCCTTACTCCTTGCAAGCATGACTGCAAGAAACTCAAAACTATCAAACCTTCATATTTTTCTCATCTTTCTTCTTTCCTTAACCACCCTTTCTTCTTCTCAAAAAACCTGCCCTAGTTGTGGTTCCATGGAAGTTCCATACCCTCTAAGCACTAGTCCCAACTGTGGCGATCCCGATTACCGCCTCCGTTGTGATCCTTCCAAACAAAAGCTCTACTTTGACGCCCTCAACGGAAGCTCCTATCTTGTTCTAAGCATTCAAGCCTTAAATAAACATATGGTTGTTCAACCCTTACCATGGGTGCCCGGAACTTGTGTCACACAAGACATGTACAAGAGTGAGGGTCTTTGGCTAAACCAGACTCTCCCCTTTAATATCACAACGTCTAATACCATCTTTCTCTTCAATTGCTCCCCTCGCCTCTTGGTTTCGCCTCTCAATTGCACCCCAACCAGTCTCTGTCATCGATACTTAGAGGGCTCAGGCCAGGTCGACCCACAACGTGCGATCCAGTGCGCTAGTAGTATCACACCATGTTGTACTTTTGTTCCTGGTGGCATGCCTTCAGCTTACAAGATAAGGCTTCATAACTCGGGCTGTCGAGCTTTCAGAAGCATTCTTAATTTGGATCCTAACAAACCTACTAATGAATGGAAAGAAGGGTTAGAAATCCAATGGGAATCTCCTTCGGAGCCCGTTTGCCAAACCCAATTCGATTGCTCCAAAATCTCTACATGCTCAACCACTAAATCCAGCCGCCCTCGTTGCCTCTGCAATAAAGGATACAATTGGGACCACGCTCTTGGTGCTTGTTTAAGAAACACCCATCACTCACTTTCTCCTACTTCGCGCCTCATTCTAAAGGTTGCAATTGGAGTATTGGCCTCTTTCATGATTGCAATGGCTATAATTGCATTCGCATTAAGTAAATCGGGCAAATTCTCTCACCAATCGAAGATTGCGAAAGTGAGAGAAGACATGCTAAAAGCAAGCAACGGTGGGAAATCTACTAAGATGTATGGGTTGAAGGAGGTGAAGAAGGCAACATGTGGGTTTTCTAAGGAAAGAATCCTTGGGAGCGGCGGGTTCGGAGAGGTTTACAAGGGAGTGCTCGATGATGGAACCATAGTAGCCGTTAAGTCAGCTAAGGTAGGCAATGTTAAGAGCAACCAACAAGTGCTTAACGAGGTTGGTATACTTTCTCAAGTCAATCACAAGAACCTTGTTAGACTCTTGGGTTGCTGCGTGGAAGCAGATCAGCCGTTGATGATATACGAGTACATATCCAACGGTACACTCTACGATCATCTACACGGAAAGGGTGTCACATTTCTTGATTGGAAAACAAGGTTAAACATAGCTTTACAAACAGCTGAAGCTTTGGCCTATCTACACTCATCAGCTCACACTCCAATCTATCACAGGGATGTTAAATCGACCAACATTTTACTCGATGAGAAGCTAAATGCTAAGGTTTCCGATTTCGGACTCTCGAAGTTGGCTCAGCCCGGCCTGAGTCATGTGTCCACATGTGCTCAGGGCACGTTAGGGTACCTAGACCCCGAGTATTATAGGAACTACCAATTATCGGACAAGAGCGATGTGTATAGCCACGGTGTAGTGTTGCTCGAGCTTTTAACTTCTCAGAAGGCCATCGATTTTTCGAGGGACCCAGACGATGTGAACCTTGTGGTGTATGTCATGCAACGAGCCGAAAAGGGTGCGGTCATGGAGGCGGTGGACCATCGATTGTTTGCCCATGAGAATTCCGAGGAGGTGATGAAGAGTGTGAAGCTCTACTCGGAGCTCGCCCTTGCTTGTTTGCGAGAGAAGAAGGGTGAAAGGCCTAGCATGAAGGAAGTAGTCCAAGAACTACAGTACATAATAGAAATATTGGCTCAAGAATAGGTTACAGGTTTTAACAGTAGTATGGTTTTGTTTCTTTTTGTGTTAGTGTTTTTACTTTGTCTTTGGATATTCATGTCGTTAATAAGGCAAGAAGTAATCGAAGTTTTTTAGCATGGCGTTGCCCATCATGCCAAGATATTATCCGATATACTTTTCGTTGCAGTGAAGACACTAAGTAAAGGTAGGGATCCGATACTGACTTTTTATACAAAGTGAAAAAGATAGAAAACCAGTCATGTCATGTGAAGGAACAACTCTCTCTCTCTCTCTCACACACACACACTTTATGTGGATAGATCACAGTAAAAATATACAAATTCGATTGTGGGTGAGTTTCTAATGGAAACATATAATTATATACAAGTGTACAACTTAGGGGCCTCGTTGGATGCCACCAAAATCAGTTCTTATTCCCTATTAAGATTATTTTAAGTAGGGGTGCAACCCGGGTCGGGTGCAATAAGAACCAGACAGGTTGAACCCGAAAAAAGGCAGGGTCGGGTTGGGAAAATGGGTTCCTCGAGTCGGGTCGTGTTGATCCTTGTCGGGTTGGAAATCGGGTCGGGTTCGAGTTTGGGTTGGAGAAATGGGTTTCTCAGGTCTGGTCGGGTTGGCCTCAACCCGACCCGAGTTGCACCCCTAATTTTAAGGCCATTAAGGATAATGAGCATCGATTTGAGTACAAAACTGATTACAAATTCGATTTTGATCGTACACACGCACTTATTTTATGTGGATAGATCACAGTAAAAATATACAAATTCGAGTTTACTGTAGGTGACTTTCTAATGAAAAATATAAATATATACAAGTGTACAACTTAGGGGCTTCATTGGATGCCACCAAAATCAGTTCTTACTCACTATTAAGATTATTTTAAGGCCATTTCGGATATCAAGGATCGATTTTGAGTACAAAACTAATTATTAGATGCAAATACTCAAAATCCAAAACGAACTGGGCCTACTATAATCTCATTCTGAAATGGTGCAACATGCTAACTATTATTTGCAAATTATCACATTTAACTTTAAAACCATGCACATGTGACATTATACGCATGTAACATTAATAATCGAGTTTTTTTAGTTTTTGAACTATGGAATCGATAGACGGTTGTTCTCATTGGATGGACGAAGTATAACAAAGAAAATAGTCTAGAAATGATTATATCCTTATTATCACGGTGTACAACACGTTATATTTAAATGGAAAATATGATGTCCCTAGGCGTTGTTTGGATTGCCGGAATTTTCTGGAAAATTTTGGAAAGGAAAATATTTCTATAGTTTCCTACTTTTTCAACACGCGGAAAAGATAACTTAGAACCAACCCAACAAGGATATGGCTCAGACAGTTAGACCAAAAGAATTTGAGAACGATGAGCGGATAGAAATTGCTAAAGGAAAAATAATAATAATAAGTGCTTTGGAGTACCCCAAGACGCTCAAAGGCTCAAGAGATTGGAGTTGAAGAGTGGAGAATTAAATGTGAGTCACTAGCTAAGGACTTGCGAGAGGAAGACTGTTGTCATTGCCCTCACCATGTGGGATAGTATGCATGCCACATCAGCCATGCATTAGGTGTTCTTTAGTTGGCAAGACACTTGGGTCCGTTAGAGGGGGTTAGTCGCGCCGGATTTTAATTCCCCATGGACTTCGCCAAATTGTCCATGACTCTTTTGGGTCCCTGGACTTGAATGTGCGGACACTTTGACTTTCAGGGCCTTCAATGTGCGGACACTTCGCAAAACCCTGTACTCTCGCACCTGCTTTCCAACCCTGAAAATACTCCAAAAACGTAGTAGACGAGAAGGAAAGAAACTTCGGCTCGTGCGGTGGTTTGTTCATTGAAACAGAACCCCTCTTGCAAATAGTGGGAAAAACTAGGTGGGAGAGATGGAGGGAACCAGAACCCCTTTCATGTCCAGGTTGAAAACCATCAGAGAGAGAACAAACCATCAGAGAACCCCTTTCATGTTCAGGTTGAAAAACCCCTTTCATTTCCACAGAGAAAGAGATCAAACCTGAAAACTAGTCATTGTGGTATTTAAACCATTTTAATTAATAAAGTATTTCGTTTCATGACATTTATTGGGTATTATACAGGAGTGTGTGATGTACTTGTTTCCATTTTTCTTAGGCAGCATCGTAGAAATGGTCATGCCCATGGATTCACAAAGCCTAAGGGCAATATGGCCGTCCA
The DNA here is from genome assembly GCF_043159265.1 of Tasmannia lanceolata. Classification (NCBI taxonomy): domain Eukaryota; kingdom Viridiplantae; phylum Streptophyta; class Magnoliopsida; order Canellales; family Winteraceae; genus Tasmannia; species Tasmannia lanceolata. Next base: position 28,517,871 of record NW_027518685.1, read on the forward strand.
GCTCTTTGCAAACCTAGAATGTTCCTGGTTGGGGTTGAGACTGGACATCATTTCCTAAACACAACCAGCATCAAACTTGCCTCCATATTCGCAATGGATTGGCTTATCTCAACCACTGGGGTAGTGGACCCAAAGCAGGTAGCATGGGTGCAGTCAATGGTTCACGGCTCACGCACTGAAGCTGGTCATTTCTATAATAGCGTGTGGACAAAGAAATGGATAAGGTTATTCTGTCAGTCAGGACCCCTTATATGTCCTTCGACTTGAAGGATTATATTGGTCTGTGGGCCAGCCTTGTAGCCTCGGTCTATCTCATAGTGGTTTTGAGTTTTGGGATCGCTTACGAGTAGTGTTGGGCTATAGGGAAACTCATGGTCTCAATAGGGATGCTCGTCAAGAAATCCTCCACCTCTTTTAGAGAGGAAAGTCATTTATGGTTTTGATCTCAGCGTATGCCTTTAAAATATCACTAGCTAGTCGATTTGATAAACTGTTTATCAAAAGGTTTTACAAGACATTTGTTGTGTTTCAAAAGGGATTTGCAAATGCATTTGCGGGCCCATGCTGACAAATAGGAAGGTATACCATTGGGCGGGCCCAGGGGGGTCTTAGTGTCCACACTGCGTAGGACCCAGCTCAATAGATGAGGATTGGAGGAAGGACGTACACATTAGATGTGATTAGGGGTATTTGATGATCTGACGATCATCTTCAAGGTAATTTTCTGGTGGGGACCGCTTACCCAATGCGATCGTAGTTTGACTACAATGCGTGAGATCGCAGTGGGGCCCACTTGGGATCTGTAGGATCGGCCGCGGATCCCTGGATCGATCCCACTCATAACTCATTTGACCAGTTACGATCCTTGGAGGAGCATAGTTCCGGATTTATAGATTGGTCGGACAAATTGGATCGCTGTATTAAATATAGGGGAGATTTATATCGTAGATATGGTGTATTCACTTTGGTACGCATACGGTGTATATTACTGTATTACTAAGGGCGCACGGATCAGGAAAAGAAACATATCCCTGCTTCCGTGCTTGTGTGCGAGCGTGCTAGAGTGCGCCCGGGCAACCTATTACCATACGGAAAATACGAAAAAAGATTTGTTATTGCCTTTGAATCTTTTTTTAAATTAATTTATTAGTTTGAGGGATATATGGAAAGTTTTAATTTGATTGGCAATGGAGATTGGTCGATTAAAAGCTTTAATCCTATTGCCCAATGGGTTATATGCAGTTTGATTGGCTGTTAAATACTTGAATCCTATTTTCCAATGGATCAAACTAATTATGATTGGTTGGATTTTGAATTCTTGAATCATATTGGCTAGCGAGATCAATTATGATCCAGATAGGAGAGAAAGTGGGAAGAAACTCCATGACTCTTAATGATAATATTATTTTATGATTTAATTGTAATCTCAAATTGAGTTCTATAAATACACCAAGGCAAAAATGTTTTGGCTCACTTTCACCTTTTCAAAAATTCGTTTTCACCTTCTAGAGAAAAAAGAGCCCCAAAACGTTTTCTCCTTCTAGTTCCAAAGTCCAGAAACTTTTTTCCCTAAGATCTCCAGTATAGTTTCCATCCAACCCTTTTTCAAGATTAGATCTAGAATCTTCCGTTGTCAATTGCAATTAGAGGGAGCCACTACTTCCACTTTCAAGGACTTGGTGCTTGAGAAGCACAAAAGCTAGACAAGGAGTGAATCCAGCAGAGACTATTCAGTTGGATAGTCAATCGGTGTAATTTTTATTCCTTATGTGCTTTTATTTTGATCACCAATATGAATCTAGTAATCTAGGATTTTTGGGATTAATAGAAAGGGAAAAGTTTTGTTTTCATAGTTTCCACGGTCTCTTCCGTTGCACCTGGATCCCTTGTTTAACCAACAAGGCCGTAGTTGACCCTTTTTTCCACATCATCCAATGGATGAGTTATCCATGGCCTGGCTATGTGTCGCTTGAGCTGTGATCACAGCTAAGCACCGGTTAACAGTCACTAAAAGGCTGGAATTTCATCTATAAATAGCTATATCCTGTAATTTTTCAGGAGTTTTGAATTGTAAGAGGGGGAAGCTCTTAGAGTTAGAATCTCTTGGTCTAGAGGAGTTTCCTCCATTTATGAGAGAAAAGTACCGGGAGTAACTTACTCGCATTCTCATCTTTGAATTTTGGCGCAAGGCATTTGCAAGGGACCATCACACAAGGCATTTTGCGGGCGGGCTGTTGTTGCATGAGAGCGCAGCCGCGTCACATGAATTAAATGAAGAAGACAAAATCTGAGCCAATGTGAATGCTATCTCATACAACAACCCCCCGCGAAATGCCTTCTGCAAGTCTTTTTCTTGTTTTCCAATAACCATCTTTAATTCCACCTCTAAACCCGGCTCCATTAAAATACTAATAAGATTTCCTACACTGCCAACTTTCCTCCAAGAATAATTTTTATTAGTTTCTTGTCTTGCTTCCGCTGTTGCTACCTGCCCCTTTGTTGCCACCTTCTTCAAAGATCTAAACAATTCAGTTGTTGGCCCGTTGTTAAGTTGAGAGAGTGTGACGCCCCACTTCACAGGATGAAACAAAATGTAGATTTGTTGGGCCATAACGTAAATATGTTTTAACCCCCAAAGTCATCTCCATAGGATGATCCTAACCCTCCAATCTATCTAGGTCTCCCTAATGTTCAGTTTCACTACAGATCTGATGGTTAGAACCATCCTATGGGTACAGCCTTATTTTACAACGGTTTGGATCATCCTATGAAGTGGGCCCACGGTACCTTTTCGAAAAATACTGGACATTACATATTCCCAGTTTTCTTTGCTACCCTAATACTATTTTGGGGTGTATAGGCTCCTTAAGAAAAGGGGAAGGAAATACAAAATTTAACATGGGAGAGAGGGTTAGTACAGGGGGAGAATTTGTGCTGAACCCTGCTGAGGTTTTGTTTCTCTCACCAAAGCTAACATATAGCTCGCTATGACGACCCCACAGTCAGAAGAAGAAGAAGAGGGTGAAGGAGAATATGGGGCTCTTTCCAATCATCCTCCTGCCACTTCTTCCGAGGTAAACAGGTTCTTCACTTCTTTGCTTCAACATTTGAACCAAATTTCTATTATATTTGAACCCTAGTCGATACTTGTGGGAGCGCCTGAATGCACCCCCAGATTTCAATTTGGGTTGAATTAGAGCCTTCAGTCTTCAGGTTGCAATATAGACAGGCCCTCATTTTAATTTTTGGCGTACATCCAAATGCATAGGTTATAATTTCAAGAGAGAGACATAGAGAGAGCCTAGCCTATCGGCCTCGCTATTTACCCATCTTCAGTTATCTTCTCCTTTTCGTCTAATATAATTTGTAGAAAGATTTAAGATGAGATACCTTATCTTTCATAGGCACTTGTACCATTTGGAACTTTAGATCTGGGTGAAGCCTGCTTGAAATTTAAAGATCATGCACTGCTCGATTAGTTTCTTTATCTCTGTTACGCGCCTAATCGGCCGTAACTCAAATAAACAAAATCAGAAGAGAGAAGAGGGAGAAAGAGGTTGATTTGAGGCAACCGGACCTCCTAACGGCTCGATTCGAGAGGAACCATGACTCTCCAAAACAAAGTTTCCTTTGCTGTAAATTATCTTCTTTCCCCTTTTCATTAACATAAACTTCTTAAATACAAGAATGAAGGTAGTGCCACATAACTACCCCATTAACCCACTTACATAACACTTAACAAGTAACCAACACCCACTAACAAGACACATCTTCAAAAACTAACTCCCACTACCCTCAATCAATACACCACAACTCACACCCATAACTCAAACACATTCCCACAACTAGACAATAATTCGATTATAAATAGTTAAATACCCATATGCACCATAGTTATATGCACATAACAATCTCTTTGTGAGTAGGTGTTATGGGCTGATAGTGGTCAAGTTCCTCTCATTTTTTACGTGAGAAGTCGAAAGTAATCCTCTATAGATAGGTTACCTTACTACATATTTGCAAACTCCATATGCAACTGGTAGATCCGGGCTAAATCCTCTCATTGAGGATTAATTTGGACTACTGGTTCCCATATATCCTTTGAGCCTTAAGAAAAAAAGACCTATACTAATACTTGGCCCCATCGAATGTAAGGGCTAAGCCATCATGCTGAGATCTTGACTTTCCCAATCATCATGGGATGGATCATCTTCTACGAATTCTTTAACCTTCCCAGATATGTTACCCAACCCAATTTTCTCTGGCTACTAAAAAAAATCCTAGCTGATTCAATCCATTCCAAACAGTTACTTCCATACAGTTTAACCATTGTAATCATCAATCCTAAGTGGTCATTATAACTATTTCCCATGGAGGTGGTTACCTTTTGGTTAACCTCGGACATATTACTCAATCCTTGCTATCCATGATCATCAACAATTCCAAATAGAGATAAATCTCTGAATCTGACCTTAGGGTTCTCATTTAGATCTGGATCAAAACTTGCTTTGATAATATGTTATAAATCTACAACATAAACTAAACTCAATAAGAAGAAATCAGAAGCGTTATGCGTTTCACGGCATCCGCATTCTGCGTTTTCTCCTACAGAGTCGTAAAAAACTCCTTTGACTCTCCCGAGTTATGACCGCGCCAACCGCATTCTTGGCCGCGTCCTCGGCGAGTTGACAAGGATTTTTCTTGGTCGCGTTCCGCGTCACATCCACATTTTAAACACTGGGAGAAGGAGAAGAAAGAAAAGGTGAGGGGAAAGGATGTTCTTGAGATTGGGAAAAACCAACCTACGAAGATCTTATTCTTTGCTTTCATAAACCCCTAAAAATGGTGTAACCTACAAATTATTCATAAAACCCCAAATAAAACCCCTCCGTACATCGATGGAAAGCTCCTTCGTACATGTACATGATGGGCCTCGTTGCATCTATATTCTTCTGTAACATGGAATGCTACCAATCTATTCTATCATTGAAACATGAATTTTTCACTTAATTGGCTTCATTGATTCTGTTTATTTTCATGAGAAGCCAAGCAAGGGGCTAGGTTAGAAATTAATTAGCTTTTATCTGTAATGAAATGTCTTTAGATAATGGTGGAAAATAAGGTGTAGAAACGTTAGAAATTAATTACCTTTATTTGTAATGAAATGTCTTTAGATAATGGTGGAAAATAAGGTGTGAAAAAATCTGTTACAAGTGTCATAATCTATGATTTTTATGAAATTAAAGCTTATTTTTCAGCATTACGTATAGCGTTACCGTGCCTTCTATGCTGCAGTTATTTGACATCTCAACAACAGTTGATCCCAGCTATATAATCTCTTTGATACGGAAACTTTTACCCCATGATGTCAGAATTGAGCGTGACTTTCAAGGAGTGGATAACCACCATGCTTCTGTTCAGGGATCAGAAACTTATTGCATGAACCAAATCACAGACTCGGTCTCCCATAATGGAACTTTAACCTGTGGAGATAATAAAAATGGGGATATGGGAACTCTTGATAGGCCTACCGATCAGGAGTCGACTGAAAAAAATGGAAAGGAGGTTACTAATGATCTTGTAAACCAGAAAAATTTTCCCGGTACTATCATTTATGATAGAATGAACCCTGAATTTGGACACAAAGAAAGAGATGGGGCTTTCCATGATGATTCTGACCGTCCTGGAGTATTAACGCAAGAAGACCCATGGGAAGAGTATGGTTGCATTTTGTGGGACCTTTCTGCAAATAAGACTCATGCAGAGCTAATGGTACTTGAATTTTTTCTCTTAATTTTTTGTGTTTACTTGAATGTTCAGTTCTGAATCCACACATTTATTCAATATTGCAAGTTGTTGTCTCATTTGCATTGCCTTCCTTCAACCTTCTTCTAAATTTATGCCAATGAATTGAGTTTAAAATAAACTGTAAATCAGTTGTTCTTCCTTTATTTTATTTTAGCAGAGGAGACTCAGTAATATTTCCAGTATAACCTTTTTTTAATCGAATTTCCAGTATAACCTTTTTTAATCGAATTTTCAGTATACCCTTGAGGTCGCGTATTTAATCAAAGCTTTGTATGAAGATAATAATTGGACACCTAGTGGCCATCTGTGTTATATACTTGAGGTCACATGTTTAATCGAAGCTTTGTATGAAGCTAATAATGGGACACATAGTGGCCATCTTTTTCATATATATGGTCTATAAATATTTTCTATTTGACCATAAATGTGTATATTAGGTATTATTGCTTTATTTTATTCTAGCATAGTAGACTCAGAGGGCGAGCCTTGACGCAACGGTAAGGTTGCTCCATTGTGACCTGGTGGTCACGGGTCCGAGCAGGGAAGGAGCCAGGAATTTGGCTCCCGGGGGGCGCAAACAAAGGTTGTTATAATAGAAGTATCTAGTAGACTTTGGCTTCCCTTGCACGCAATGAAGTCAAAGCAATTGGAAATCAAGGAAGCTTCAATTAGGAAATGGCCGAAATTAAAATGAACTGACGTAGTGACATTAGCATTTAAATAGAGTTGAGGACAAGCTCAAAGTTCCACATACAATCAGAACGAAACCTCAAGTTGAAACTCCTTACACCAAAGTTCTACTTTCGAGTATTCACGGAATATATCTTAGTATAAGTCTTCTAGTAATACCGTCAAATACATGGGGAGCATCTTAATAACTATGCCCAACTTTTCCTTCGCATAGAAAAAAAAAATATCGACTGTGAGCAATACCCACAAACACTTGTCCTGCACATGAACTCAACATAACACCAACTCCGTAGCCTATGTCATCAATCAATAAAAAAAGAAAGAAATTTTGGAAAAAAAATTCTTTTCCAGACTTTTCCAATAAGTTCTCTCAATCCAAACATGGCCAAAATCAGATTAAGTTCTTGAACCTGAATTAAGGGTTTTTCTTTTTGTCGGAGACACAATCAGATTAAGAGAAAAAACAGGGAAAGATTAAGAGAGAAAGAGAGGAGAGATTGAGAGAGAAAGAGAGGAGAGATTGAGAGAGAAAGAGGGAGAGATTGAGATTGAGAGTGAAAGATGATGAAAGAAACACCCCTTATTGAAATAGCCGGTTCGTACTCGTGGAGATTGAAGAAAAAAAAACCTCGTGAAGATTGAGAAGACTGAAGGTTGAAGAAGGCTTGAAGAACAAGAAACCCTACGCAAGGCAAGAAAGAGACGAATTTTTTTGCAACTTCTTTGTAAATCGATTTCTATAAAACAAAGGCACTGATTTTAGCAACTTTCCCTACAAAATAGAAATTGATTTCGATTTACTACCCTATGTGTAAGGCAATAACGATTGTAAATCGATTTCTATAAAACAAAATCACTGATTTTTTGCAACTTTCCCTAAAAAATAGAAACTGATTTGGGTTAAGTAAATCTGGTTTTGAAAAAAGATGAAAAAGGCATTTGCCTCTTTAATAGAAAATTTGAAATTTAGAAGGGGGCGAAGGGTATAAAAGTTATTTTGCCATAAAGGAAATTTTTTTTTTTTTTTTGAGATTTCTTAGGGGGGCATGTGCCCTCCCTCGCCACGCCTTGGATCCGTCTCTGGGTCCGAGTCACGGAAACAGCCTCTCTGTAAAGCAGGGGTAAGGCTCCGTACATCTAGCCCTCTCCCCAGAACCCGCAATGGCGGGAGCCTTGTGCACTGGGCCGCCCTTTTTTTATAGTAGACTCATTAATATTTCCAGTATAACCATTTTTTTAATCGAATTTCCAATATAACCTTGAGATCATATGTTTAATCGAAGCTCTGTGTGCCGATAATAATGGGACACCTAGTGTCCATCTGTCTTATATATATGGTCTATAAATATGGCCTATTTGGCCATTAATGTGTTGGGCATGATTTGAGTACGTTTTAGTTATATTATACATGCGTCTTGATATCACTTCATTCAATGAAGCAGTACCAGATTTAGGATAAGGGAAGCGTCTTTTCTCAAAAAAGTCAAGAAGCGGACACACTTAAGAAGTTTCTAATATGAGTAAAGAATATGAAACATGTGCTTATAGTTGATAGTATATAAAATTGTTTTATTTGTTTATATGAACTTAAAGATTTACACTAGTTTTCTCCGGGAATAATAAAAAATACAAGTAGTATATAACTGGTGATGTGAAAGTTTGCATTGATGGAGGCATGTTATTGGTAACTGGTTTGTTAGGAAGTGTTGAACTAGGAGCACGAGTATATCATGACTCTAGAGTCGATCGCCAATATTGATAGAATAATCTTGATATCATAGCTCTTTTATTATTACTTTTATTGAAGAGGTGAAAAATGATCAAATTTATCGAAACAAAAGATTATCACATTTTGGTTGTCGCCCCAATCGAAAGAATCGAGTGTGACACCTTTACAAGAAGATATTTTTGGTCTGGCCGGCTCTATAACTCCAGTGCGTTGATTATTGCTAGCCTGTTCCATTTAGGCTTGGACCATCGTTATGTCTTTCTCTGAGAAGAAATCACTCTAACCTGTTTGTCTTGGCTTCTCCTTACTGCATTCATTGTTGTTGAGTTGAAGCATTTCCTTAGTGTTTCCTCGTAAGATGTTCTTGGGCCTTAGCTTTTTGGAATAGCCATGCCAAATCTATTATATTTGTTCTGAACGATTTTGAAATTCCTCTCCTTCCATCTCATCCATAGGACCAAAAGGAAAAGAAAAAGATTCCTTCATAAACAATTTTTCCTCCTATTATCAGAAGTTTTGTTTTTGCCACAAATTCCTCTCCTTCCACATGATCCATAGGACCAAAGGGAAGAGTCCTTCATAAGCAATTTTTCCTCTTGTTATCATAAGTTTTTTGCCACCACTTCCAGAATCACTTAAACTTGGGAGATCAAGCAAATACAAGTAATATGGAACAAATTAAATAAGAATTGCCACATGGGGAAATCCAAATTGGATGAAAACATGGGCACGGTCTCATTTGGGAGCGACCATAAAAAAATGCAATCCCTAGAAGCAACTATTCTTCTGGTTATAAGTTGATCTTCAATGAGATCTTAACTCTGTGGACCCGCCAAAGGAAAGAAATGGCTATTGAGGATGGGAGGGGAGGCCGGATAATTGAAATGCTTGCTTCCACAAAGGACACAATAAAAAATACAAGGACTTGTTAGAGAAAAGACTAGACCTAGTGGAAAGTCCAAATGTCCTCATCTTGGGTCTCCTTTGAGGGGATGGATTTTTTTTTCAATTTGTTCGTTGACATTTCAACAAAGTAATTTGAGGGACACAACAAGATGCCTTCTCGAAGAATGGTAGTGATTAGTGCTTGAGATCGCCTCAACTCAGTATTTGCTTAGGGGCTTTACAACTTCAGATATGATTAGGGAATTCTTCTGCTGAAGAGGAATTCCCATCCACACCATTTATCAAGCCAAAAGAGGTTCTTGATTCATTTCCCAGAATATGCTTAACATTGTCGGTAACAATATTAAAGACAAGCGTCCATTGGGGATCTCTCATTATTCCATTCAACAATGCGGAGGTTTTCGTGGGACTGAAATTTGGCAAAGATAAGTCCAGACCAAAGATCATTGGGGGTGGTGAAAAGCGTCCACCACTATTTAGTATGGAGAACAATATTCCGATTTCTCGCTTTTCACCCCAAGCCCCTTAGCCCTGATAGAAGAAAAGCTTGCTTCCATTCATGATTTTAAATTTTGGCCGAAATTTCAGATTACAGCAGGGAACGAAATTTAAATTCGAAACCGAAATTTAAAAATTTTGGCCGAAATTATAAGATTTATACTGAAATTTCCACCGAAACCGAAATTGCCATCGAAATTTCGGTGGAAATTTCGTTTCTGGCTGACGCCGAAACTGAGATTTCAAACCATACTTCCATTTTACCAAATCGACCCGTCTAGAAATAGGGTTATCATTACATAGGAAATTCCTTTTGGCCCTCTCCATTTTATTACCTGTATAGGATGGAATTTTGAATAACTAGGTTGGAATGTTGCATAGACAAGCTTTTAGGAGGGTGATTCTCCCAGGGAAGGAGAGTCACGCCTTTCCATCACTCTATCCTTGACTTCGATCCTTTCAACCATAGAGTTCCAATCATGATGCCGTAGACCCCATCCTTCAAAGAAAATTCTTAATGATATATGGGAATGGCCAAGGCATGGACCCCTACTTTCGGTCTCCATCCCAAGAGGAAGCCTAAAATTCTAATTGTTTTATATGTTCTCTACTTTCTTGTTTTTGCACATTTGACTTTTGAGCTCAAGTATTAGCTTCTATGTGACTTAAGTTTGAAGCATGAATCATATGCTATTTTCTTAATTAGTAGTTAGAAACTTTTGAGACTGCTAATTGCCGTCACTCTGCAAACCTTAACTTTTTCTGACTAGATATTAGTTACTGTTCGCAGGTGGAGAATCTTTTACTTGATGTGCTTTTGGCAAATCTAAATGTTTCCAAATCTGTCCGGATCACGGTAATATGCATGGAATCTGCATTGAACATATAATAGCAGAAATGTTTTTAGTTCACTCATTTTCAGTGGTTGATGTGTTGTTCCAATGTAAATGATCTTTTGTACTTTCAGCTACTATATTCCTGCAGTAAAGGCATCCAAAAATCCTGTTTTTGGAAATGCTGCCTATGTCTACAAACCCACCAAAAGGACTCCGTTATATATATTTTTTGACTATTTAAATAATACTTACAACTGACAAGAAGGTTCATTAATGAGTTTTAGCAAACTAAATTTTTTGGCTCTGCAGCTTTAATATGAGATTTGTACATGGAACATAACATAGAGATGCACATCCATTTCAAATGTCGAATTTGACAAAATATTTAGCTCATTATCTAATTTTTATATTGATATTTTACTAGAACAAGCAAGGCATACATAATTCTTGAGTTTTTATATGGTGCCCGAGCATGAAGTCCAGTGCAGGCAGTACGTCAAAATTACCGCCCTTGATAATTAATCCAATTGCAGCCTCTTAAAAGTGCGCTGCTGATGGATAAAATATCAAGGGTGGTGTCCCCTGCACGGGACTTCATGCTCGGGCACATAGAATTTCTCTATAATTCTTAGTTTTTGGTCTTGTAAATTGTCAAATATTTTTATTGGCATTGCATATGGATTTTAAAATTTTAGTTGATCTCTCTTATAAACCTAGTATAAACTTATGTCCAAACGTAACTGTCATCTCAGCGTAGACAAAGTAGGACAAACAGTGACCATCTATTTTATTTGGATGAGAGAATGGTACGAAACTCAACGCGCAATAGATTTTTAATGCAAGGTTAAACTTGTGATGTTACTCTATTAATTAATGCATTTCTTGATCAATTCATAAACATTCCAATCTACTTGCTTGTATTATTTCTATATTTTCTTCTTCTTCAGGAATTATCTTCTCTCTTTGAATGCCTTTCTAAGAAGCTTTTGAACATATTATTCCACTAAGATTGTCAACCCTTGACCTGGGACAATTTTTTAACAAGAAAAACTTTCAGTGTAGATAAGATTTATCTTTCTTTTTCTTCAGGAGATTTGCCTGGGAATCATTGCAAACCTGGCATGTCATGAAGGTCTAAGAAATCTCATAAGTTCTAGTCATAGGTTGATTGAAACAGTTGTTGACCAACTGTTCTTGGATGACTCCCTGTGTCTTTCTGAAACTTTCCGGTAATGTAAATAAGTTACAGTTTTTACTCTTGCTCTCTTTCTTTGCAAGTGGATGTGGGGATATAATTCATTTGCACCTTGAATGCTAGTTGATTGGTCTATCATTATGTCATTCATGCAGTCCTCTATACCTTGCAGTACTATGATTTTATTTTAGTTTAGACCATTAATAATCAAATCTACCAAATAAAAATTGTACTCTGTATGAACCATTTTGGGATCAAAGAACTTAACATTGTGCAGGGAAACTCAAGATATGATACGATAACAGAACGGAGCAAAACAGAAATAAGTGAACACCTCAAGGTCACAGGCTTAATTCCAGAAACAACAGCCCTGTTATTTTAGTCACCGACGGCCCACGGTGTCGGAACTAGTTCCTACAGAAATACCTGTCGACAGGGCCAGTGTACATTTCCCACTAGTGGGATAAAAAAAGCAACATATTAATCCCCATTGGCGGGACACAAAAAACCAACGCATGTATGCCCCGTTGGCTAGACAACAGAATAATGAACTCATTCTTGACGTTTTTCAGGTCCGTGCATAAAAATCCTTATTCATAAGCTTCATGTCAACAAATATTTTGAAAGAACATTGAGGAAAACCATTCCAATGAATTAAGTCTTTTCACTTTAGTAACTTGCTTACTAACTTACTAATTTTTACAGTTTTCACTTTAGTAACTTACAAGGGAGGAGGTCATAGGACTGTTGGGAAAATCGAGACACCCACTGGGAGAAGAACCCACAGTACAGGATATAGCATAATAAAGAAAAAACTTATCATTGCTTTCATAAATTCTATGCATCATTTGGAGGTCCTTGCACAAGTCATGGACATCACTTCTTAAGATCTTTAGAAATCCCTTGAAGATTCTCTGAGTAAAATCTGAAGCCCACATAACTCAAGCTGCTCACTCTCTATTTATTAGGGGAATGAAAACATCAAGCGGCTGACAAAGAGATAATAACTGACTGTAATACAGAGAGAGAGAGAGAGAGAGAGAGAGAGAGAGAGAGAGAGAGAGAGAGAGAGAGAGAGAGGCATCACCACGTCGAAGATGCATCCAATCCGAATAGGTGGCACGAATGCCTGTGAGGTTGTGGACCCAGAGTAAAGAATAACAGTATGGCCTAGATTTGCTTGGAGGTCGGAAGGCACATCATGGTGCCGGGAATATAAGGGGCCATGCTCTACCAAAGAAGGGTGCGAATCAAAGCATCATCCTGCTCCCATTGAGCATAATGAGGGTCGGTGGAGGAGAGAGGGTCTTCGCGAATGTATTGATCTTATCGTGAGCAAGGAGGTAGGTCTCGACAGCCATCTTCCAATTTTGATAATTGGACCCGTCAAAATTAACTGTTGTCATCGGTGGAAATGAAGTGTCCACAAACAGAGCATAGGTAGACGAAGAGGGGACGGAAGGTGGAGGGAGTAGCATGGGCCTCATGAGATGGGCCGAGAGAGGAATCCTCAATAACGGGAGAATCCATGAAGACAGAAGGAGAAGGCTACGCCCAACCACAACAACGGCAAGGTAGGAAATAAAAAGAGAACACTAGTCAAGTCCAAGAAGAAGCCCGCGGCCCCGATGGAGATCAAGAGGGCAAGGAGACATTATAGGACTTGCTATATGAAGGAACTAGTGAGAGTGTAAAACAATCGGAGCCGCGGGAAGAGATTATAAGGAAGAGAAGAGGGTTTAACCCATAAATGTGATGGGTTTGAAAGAGTAAGGGGGTATTAAAGATTCAAGGGAGAGGAGTACGAAGGTGCTCAACTAAGGGAAGAAGGAATCGTAGAGGGGGGTGGGGTTCTTTGAGAGTGGAAGGGAGGGTTTGTCCAGTGCGATTAATAGTCGCAGGAGCGGAGGGAGGGGTAATCGCAGAGGATGGGGAGAGAGGTGTAATCGTAGGGGGTGGAGGGAGTTGTAATCGTAGGGCTTGGAGGAAGTTGTAATCGCAGGGGGAGATTAATATCGGAGGAGGTGTAATCGTACGGTGCGATTAATATGGGAGGAGAGGTAATCGCAGGGGGTGGGGAGGAGGGGTAATCACAGGGGGTGGGGAGGGAGGGTTAATCGCAGGGGGGTGGGAGGTAATCACATGATGTTATTAGTATGGGAGGAAGGGGTAATCGCAGGGTGGGTTGGAGGGGTAATCGTAGGGGGGTTGGGGGCGAGGTAGTGGAGTGAAGTTAGGGTTTAGGGTTTTAGCGTGGAGAGAGGAGAGGAAGAAGAAGAGGGATGGGAAACAATGGTGGTCCTAAGGGAACCAAACCCTAGGGCTCTGATACCATGAGAGTTAGAGAGGAGAAGAGGGATGAGAGAAAGAATGGGTTAGGGTATGTTCCTCCTCACTTATGTATTTATATAAAAGAGAAGAGTACAAAGACAAAAGTGCCCTTTGGCACATATACACCTGGTAACAGATGATTGAGCATTAGCTATTACATATCAAATAGGGCACCACGCTAATGCACAACACTTCACACCAACACATCTCCCTTAGCATTCCTCCATTCTTCATGAAATCACTTCTTGTATCACTTAGACAATGGTGTGATATATGATTTGCGGACACGGACACGAGTGTCGCGTGTCGACATGGACACGAAGTGTCGGACACGGCAAACTCCTAAAATTTAGAAATGGAGACACGACTAAAATATAAAGTACATATAATCATGATTTGTGGATACTGATTCATGTGCCTGAGTTTTGACACGGATATGAGGTATCTGACATGGAAACCCTTAAAAACCTAGAAATAGTGGCACACTCAGACATGAATATACATATAAAGTTACTAACACTTAAGTGGTACATTTAAAAGTGTTTAAACGAGTGTCGACACGGACAGGTGTCAACAATAAATTCAAAGTGTCGGCCAAATCATAGGGTATGATCCTATTAGAGAGGATCAAATTCATCGATCCATGTTGTAGGGCTATAGATTTGAAGATCTTCACAAAAATTCTATTTTTTTGAATAAAAACCTAGGTTTTATAACCAACCCTCAAATCCTATGCAGTAACTCAACAAAATATGGTAATAAACACCAAAATAAGGATGATTTTTTTGAATGGCAGCTAATATAAAGATCTTATAGATGATTAAAGGTTTCGAGGGGATTAAAAGGTGTCTGGGAGTCATAAGGTTGACGACACATGGAGAAATCCCTTTTCTTCAATCCAACCAAGAATATCTGAAGAAGAATAGTAAGAAATTACATAGAAACCCTGGTTCTGAACTTTTGGGTCTCAGATACGCTGTGATACCATATTAAAGAGAAGAATAGACAAAGAGAGAGTGAGAGTGAGAATGATAGAAGAATAGAAAGAGAGAGAGAGAGAGATGGAAGGAGTATGGTTTAAGCTCTGAGGAGGAATGGGAGGAGTTGGGAAAAGTAAAACAAGAACATAAAGGGTTGTTGCTGCATGAGGAAATTTCTTGGCGACAAAAGTCAAGGGTGAAATGGTTGGAGGAAGGAGATAAGAACACAACTTATTTTCATGCGATGGCAAGTGCTAGAAGGAGGACGAATAGGATCGAATCTCTCTCTGTGAATGGTCTCTTGGTGAATAGTAAGGAAGATATATCTTCTGCAATTGTCGAATTTTATGCTTCACTATATGCTAAAGAAGGTATCTCTCGTCCTATCTCTGAAGGGGTGGACTTTAATTGTTTGAATGTGGAGGAAAATTCGAAACTGGAAGTGCTGTTTGAGGAGGAGGAAATTGAGAAAGGTTTATTCTCTTTACCTAAAGACAAAGCTCCGGTTCCTGATGGGTTCTGTTTAGCCTTCTTCCAAGCATGTTGGCCGTTTGTTAAAAGTGATATTCTAAGATTTTTTAAGGAGTTTTACGATGGTATGTCTCTTGATAGGGGTACAGGGGCTACTTTTATAACTCTAATTCCCAAGATTAAGGGTGCTTCTAGGGTGTCTGATTTCCGCCCAATTAGTTTGGTGGGTTGCCTTTATAAGTTGTTAGCTAAGGTGTTAGCTGATCGGCTCTATGGTGCTCCCTTATATTATATCTGATAGTCAGAGTGCCTTCATTAGTAAGAGGCAAATTTTGGACTGTTCCCTTATAGCGAATGAAGCTATCGAATCGTATTCGAGAAGTGGAGCTGGAGGTGTGTTGTGTAAGCTAGATATGGAGAAAGCCTATGACAGAGTGTACTGGAATTGTCTAGATTTCCTTCTTGGGAGGATGGGCTTCGGTAATCGATGGAGAGGATGGATGAGGAAATGCATCTCTTCGGCTTGGTTTTCCGTCCTGGTTAATGGGTATCCAAAAGGCTTTTTCAAGTCTTCCAGAGGTTTAAGGCAAGGGGATCCTCTTTCTCCGTTTCTTTTTATTATTATTGTGGAAACTCTTAGTAGATTGATGCTAAAAGGAAGTAGTAGGGGGATGTTTGAGGATTTCATCATTGGAAGAGATAGGGTGGAAGTCTCGCTTCTTCAATTTGCAGACGATACTCTCCTATTCTGTGCTCCTGATATGAGTAAGATTTTAAACCTAAAGGCTACTCTTAGATGTTATGAAATGATCACTGGCCAACGATCAATTTTTCAGAAATCAAGTATGTTTGCTATAAACTTATCCCCTGGCGAAGCTTCAGGTTTTGCAAGAATTTTGGGTTGTAAATTGGAGTCTCTTTCTTCATCGTATCTTAGGCTTCCTCTGGGGGTGGGAAGGTCGAGTAGAGATTTATGGACTCCTATTGTCGAAAGAATTGAAAGAAGACTGGAAACTTGGAAAAGAAACCCTGTTTCTAAGGGTGGGAGATTGACTTTGGTCAAGGCGGTGTTGGCTAATATTCCTGTGTATTTCCTATCTCTGTTTAACTGCTCGGTCAGTGTGGTTTTGAGAATTGAACAGATCCAAAGAAGATTTCTGTGGGGAGGCTCAAATAATAACAGTGGTATTCCTTTAGTGAAGTGGGATAAGGTTGTATTCCGATTAAGAATGGTGGTTTGGGGATTCGCAGATTGAAAGAGTTTAATCGTGCTCTCTTGGGTAAGTGGCTTTGGCACTTTGGAGTGGAGCAATCATCTTTGTGGGTAAAACTGATTGGGAGAAAGTACGGGTTCTTGCATGGGAATTGGGGTTCAGATGATACATATAGTAAGAAAGGAGGGACTATATGGCGGAATATTCTTAGGGTTAGGCAAAGCTTTGAGACGGGTGTTCGGTTTAAAGTTTATTCAGGGGATCGCATTAGGTTTGGTTGGATGCTTGGTCTTCCGCCGATCCTTTGGCGGTTCTATTCCCTGATTTGTATTTGGTGGCGCTGGACAAGGAAGCACTGGTGAGTGATTGGTTTGAGAAGGTTAATCATAAGGTGATTTGGAAGCCAAGTTCTAGGAGGAATTTCTTTGACAGAGAGTTACTTTCTATTTCTCAGTTCTTTCAATTGATTGAGGGCTGCTATATCAAAAGAAGTGGGGTTGACAAAAGAATTTGGATTTGGGACCCCTCGGGGTTGTTTTTTCTGAAATCTTTCTACTTCCGGTTGGTGCCCGCTTCAGGGACCCCTCTATCCGCTGGTGTTTGGAACTTCCACTGTCCTCCTTCGGTGACGTTCTTCAGCTGGGCAGTGTGTTTTGGGAGGATTCAGACTATTGAATTCCTAAGAAGGAGGGGTATTTGGCTTGTTGATCATTGCTCTCTTTGTTTGGAAGACGGGGAATCTATCGATCATCTTTTTATTCATTGCAAGGTAGCGACAGAGATTTGGGGGCTCATTCTGAAAAGGTTTGATATTAGTTGGGTTTTCCCAAATTCAGTTTTTGAGTTATTGAAGGGTTGGGATTTCATTCCTTGAAAAAAGAAAGGGAAGGTGCTATGGAAGTTTTGCCTTTTAGATATGTGGTGGGTTATTTGGAAAGAAAGAAATTCGAGAGTCTTTGAGGGAGTGGCTAAGTCCTCTTACTGGCTATTCATCAAAATTATCGCCTTCGCTATTTTTTGGGCAAAAAGCCTCCCGATATTCAGATTTGTTTCAACCTTTGATCTTTGGGAGGGGTGGCGCATTGTGTGCTTTGAAGGTGTTAGAAGAGAAAAGATTGCTCAGAAATGGGAAGCCCCTCCTGAAGGCTTTTTTAAGATCAATTTCGACGGATCCAGCTTGTGTAACCCGGGTCCAGCTGGGGTAGGAGGTCTTTGTAGAGACTCGCTAGGATTGGTTTCTTGGGCTTTTTCGGGTCCAATTGGTAGAAGTGATTCTTCTGAAGCGGAAGTCAGAGCGGCATATCATGGGATAAAGCATCTGAATAGAGAGATTTATGATAGAGTGATAGTGGAAGGTGATTCCTCCAATGTTATTAGTTGGCTGTTGGGGAGAGTGGTTCCTCCATGGAGATTTCTTAGCTACTTTGAGGAAATCTCTGATCTTATCTTGGATTCGTCTATTGTATTTAAGCATGTTAGGAGGTCAGCAAATGGTGAAGCAGACTCCCTTGCTATATCTGGGGTTCATAGAGTGGGGTTGGAGTGGTTTGACTATCTTCCTCCGTGAGATGTTTGTTTTATCGTTTTCTTTGTATTCCTTTGTAATCTTTTGTGCTCCTTGAGGACCATCTCGGTTCTCTTTTCAATATATTGCCATTTCAGAGAGAGAGAGAGAGAGAGAGAGAGAGAGAGAGAAGTGTGTCTCTTTTATTAAATGCTGAACTTATGAACTTACATACGTGCGCTTAATGAATGAAAGTTCAAAATAAAAATACGCACACTGTATGTAAGAAAGGCAATGTACTATCTCAAACAGTCTTCACAAGTACATTACTGCAGTGTTGATGCACTTGGACGACCAAGTTAACCAGTCATGTGTATATTACTGTGCACAGACGTAGCAATAGTATCCCTTCAATTTTCTTTGCGGCTAGTGCAAAACTGACAAGATGTAATACTAGACATGTTTTGGGTGATCCCTACATGTTATACACATGATGTGATGTACTCTCTCTATTAAGTTGTCTTGGAACATGTCCTCACATTCTAGCTTAAGCTCCTCCGTTTCTGAATGCATAGTTCTTCAAGATCCCATTTATATAATTGTTTAAAAAAGTAATGTAGAGGGATGCATATAGACATAGTGCATACGTTTATGATATCTATTACAATAAATGCCATTTTCTTGATGCAGGTTATTAGCTTTGTGTCTCCAAGGTGGTGTATCTGTTATTTGGGCTCAAGCACTGCAACCAGAATATATTTTATGCCGTATTTTGTGGATTTCTGAAAATACGTTAAATCCTCAGCTATTAGAAAAGGTACAGCAGGGAACATCTTCAGGGTATTTTTTACATGACATGCTGCTTTTGCTTTCTGCATACAATGAGCATCTTAGAAATTAGTAGATTTAACTATGTTACTTTTTCCAAAGAAGTTAAAATATCTCTACACATCAACCCCTATCGATCATTAAGCCATATCTCATGAAATGTCAAAGTGGTTGTGGCTTGATATTGTTCTGAATGTTTGAATATGTTCATTTTAGCGTGTAATGTGATTGTACAAGGAATTTTTGGTATGCTGAATATTCAGAAAGCAAATTATGGTTCGCAAAATGCATCTCACTGTTATCAAAAGGAAATGAAACTAAACCTCTTGCTTCCTACGGGTCAACATTCACTCTCTTCACTACTGGCTACATCCTCACCTTTTATTTTGTATTTCACTAGTTTACACTTTTTCATTCTTTGCCTAAAATCGAGGTTTTGTTGCTTTTTAAATCTATAAGTTATTTCTGGTGTTATTTCAATATTTGTATATGTGCATTTTCTAGGTACTAATGCAATATTTGTATATTTGTCTCTTTAGATCTAGCTAAATCTGTTAGCACATTGTAGGACTTTCTTTTTTGTTCTAGCATGGAATGTTTAATAACCTGATTATGTTATGAACTTGCTTCAAATGTGATCCACAATTCTAATAATAATCATAAAACTGAGAATCTTAATTGATGGCCTTCCTTGGCATTTAACTCTGTGAAGTTCCTTTTGTTACAAATATGGGGAAGGGGTGGAGTGGGCAGACGAGTAGAGAAGGCTCAGAAGTATTGGGGTCTATCCATTCAACTCTGAAGTCATTCAACCCTTTGATTAGATTTTGGTTAGAGTTGGAGTGATGGGATAAGATTTTGGGAAAATCTTTGGGTGTCAGAGTCAAGTCCTTCCCATACATTTGAGCCTATGCCGTCTAGTTATCCATGAAGAGTTGATCATTAATGAAGGCTATCTAGGGTTGAGAGAGAGAGAATCCCTATTTTTTATTATGTCATTTTTAGGCACTTACTGAATATGTGGGAACTGACGTCTCCATTATCTTGTGTTTGGGCGGCACCGGTTCCTACCCTATTAGAGGCATTTTTAGATGATTACTGCAGAGAAGGCTAACAATATTATGCTAAAAAGATAGCTTTCTCCTTACTAATTGCTCTCAGTCACAAAGAAGAGGAATCCCTGTATCATCTTTTCATCCATTCTTCAGTAAGAGTGCGGGGTGGGATCCTTTCATGCTTTGGAGTTTCTTGGGGCTTCCAATCTTGCTTAGTAAAACAATGAAAATTTGGAAACTCAAAACTTTTGTCCCCAAAGAGGTTCTCCATTGGAAGATGGCACCATATGCTGTTACTTGGCATATTTGGGAGGAAAGATATGACAGGATTTTCGAAGACGAAGAAATTGATTGCAAGAATCATTGCAGGTACTAAAATCTTTTTACTTTGGTCGGCTAACTCCAACTAACCATTTTTGGGTGCATCAAATAAAAAATATCTAAAGGAAATGGAAAGAAAAAGTATTCGATAAAGTGCCAAGACTCGGCAATTCTGTAATGACCCACTCCCAACAAGGGCCTATAAAGATTCAAATCCTAATTAAATCTAGACCGTAGATCTTTGATCAAAGATTAACGGCTAGATCTGCAATTTTGAGTTTTTGGACCTCAGGATCCTCATCTTCAGATCAGTGTGTCAGGACTCCGTGCGATCACCTAGACTTCAATATCAAGGCAAGTGATGACTGACTTTTATAATATTAGTTACAATTATGATTTCTGTGATTATATTTTTGTTTCCTATGCTTATTCGCATTCTTTTTGCAGCTATATTGTAACGACCTGGCTTCCATTGCCTTAAGTCGCTACCCAAAACCGCTGAAAACTTTTATTTTGTATAAATTTTTTTTTTTTTTTTTTGAAACAGATAACAAATAGCGGAAGCAATTAATTTAAAACTAAATAAATTCAAACCTTCTCAACATTATTATTCTCGTGAACAATTTAAAATAAGAAGAAAAATGTCTCCAAATTCGAGACCCATTAACATAATCAAACCCAAAATTGGAATAACTAAAATAATAACTCTTAAATCTAAATAAACTAAAACCACGGAAGTGACCATGATGTCAATCCGCACTTTATGACTCTAACACCCCAAAAGCCCGCATTGGTCTCATCAAATGTCCTCGTTAGCAAAAGCCCCCTCCTCTTCACCTATCATTCCTGTAGGATATGAGGGTTAGAAGCAAGCAAAGGAAACTCTCAGAATAATGAAATTAAGCGACATGCATTTCACTATAATATTTTCTACAACAATGGAACAAAATAAAACATGAACTACAGCAGTCTTATTATCAACTTATAATAAATAATTGTAAAATGCAATGCATGTGTGAAACCTTAAATGAACTCTCCTTTTTTTCCCAATGATCATGCGGCAGTTCCCATTGATTTTCTCCTCATGTACTGCGGTGGCTTTCTAGCCTGACCGGTGATCATTGACCATCAAGGACCCTCCGTTCCCTAATGGAACGTGATCCACTTTAGGATTTCGATCGGTTCACCACAAGGGTTCCTCCCAATGCATTGCCCACCAGCTGTTGTACGCTCTCGAACTGGTTGGCTTTTGGCTTTCTGCCTAAGGTTGGATCTAAGGGTTCTCCTTAGTCCTCCCTCCCATTATTCCCAATCCTAAAATATGAGTACAAATATTTTCTAATAAAATCTTTCTATTACAATCCATATCTCAATTTTCCAATCATTATCCAATCTCAAGCATTTAATTAATTGAAATCGGAATAACATGCAGAACAGTCCACTCTTATTACACATGCTAAATTATCCATTTCATTATTATGGAAAGTAGAATAATGAAACCATATCAACATTAAAAACATTATAAAGCGAGTAACCAGAACTTGCCTTGATGTCAGAACTTGGGAAATTCGAAGCCGCTTCTAACAGAATCAGAGAAGCACAATCCTGAGATCATGAAACCGCACACACACACAACCAAGTTTTTCATTAAACTGCTAAATCTCAACCTAAGTCAGGCACCTAATTCTCTTTATTCCAACATTCTCGATTTATTTGAATAAGTGATTATTAACATTGATTTCCAGCCCCTTACGAATTATATATATTGATGACAAAACGGATAAAATAATATCACTAGACCGTCAATTGATCTTTATATTCTTATGATAGAGAGTCCTGCTAAAATATATAATGGAATTAGGTTTATATTTTGGATATAGCAGCTTGCTTTGAAGGTAAAATAATTGCATCAGTTAGGGAAATACAGAGCTTACAAAAATTTATGTGAACGATTGCCAACTTCTTTTGCTCCATCATTTCCTGACACAACTATGTGGAATGAAGAAGGAAACTCAAGAGGTCATTCGTTTTACATTTTTCATGTGCATCTATTACTTTAACCTCCTTTTTCTTAATGCCGAATGTCTAGAAACTTATTATTAACTTCTTTGTTTGATATATTGTTATTGCATATGTTGCCCATCTGTTTCTACGATTGTATGTGACGAGTATAAAAGGTATCATGTCACCCAAACACTTTGAAATGTTCTGATGACAGCCTTTGTTTGATCCTTGATTACTAATTGCAGGTTACTTAAGCTTGCAATATGCAGGTAAAACAGTTGGATATTATATTCATAAAATGACAGCACACTAATATATTTTACTCGCTGGACTAGTTGATTTCACTTAACCAAACATTCACTTGATCCGATGGTATCATGAAATTTGAACCCTATTAATTGAAACGTACCCTTGCAACTTTGCCAACAATAACAACTGATGTCAATTTAACTAGATTCTCAAATTCTTACTAACCTTCTAGTTAAAATCATTTGTTTATACCATTTAATACGTGTGATATTAATACTTTTATAAAGCAAGGAAATAATTAATTTTATGAGCACTTACTTGAAGCCAAAGAATCAAAATGAGCCTCCCTTCTCCTTTTCCTTTAAATGGTCGAATACCTCTCCCTCTCTCTCTCTAAGCTTTGATGGGAATAGAAAAATGAAATATACGTTCATAAGAGGGAGAGAAAGAGAGGAAGGCCTTAATTTATAAATTTGATTTCTCCCCAAGAAACCCCTTTTTACAAAGTTTTCTATTTTTATGAATCATCTTTCCAATTTATCTACCAAGAGCATTAAAAGGTTACCAAAAGAAGGATCCTTAATTGCAAGATTGAAGGTGGCCCACCATAAGGGAGTATGGAAGGCATAGCACACACGTATCACTTCTTTCCCTCTTTAAATGCTAAATTTATAGCAAGATTCCAAAATCCCATTTTTTAAAGCAAGATGCCTTCTCATTTTGATAGCACTGTGCGTTTTTCCTTCTAGGGAGAAACGTACAGTTGCTTTTCAAAAGAGAAAGAAGGCAATCATTCATTTGTGATGCATGGTTATGTACATATACCATATGCATAAAAACAAGGCCCAAAAGTGGCGCCCCAACTAGGGGAGTATTAAATGAAATTTTCACCCACAAGGAAATAACGTTAGAAATTTTTTGGGAAGGATACCTATGCTGAAAATATTTTTGATTTCTTGCTACATGGGAACGCGTCCCAAAATTGCATGCCAAAAATGCCCCTCATACAAAGGTCTAGTGTGATAATCTTGCTTGGGGCAAACTTGTCACACCCACTTTAATTAAAACTAGGAGTGGAAATATCAATTTTTTTGTTTTACAATACATAATAGGAGGGTGGTTTAGAAAGGTTATGGTTTTCACGTTAAATTATAGGGCCCCACCAAAAATTGAAAATTAAAGGCCTCCATTAATATCCCTTGAAACCCCTTTTTATGACACATATTAATTAGGTTAATACACTCTGAATCTTAACTTTTTAGCGTGAAATTATCTTAAATAAAAACCCAAATTTCCAGTTGTTACATATATCATTGAATTAACTGGTTATTACCGTAAAAGTTCCTGTGGTAGAACTTTTTATTTATAGGCCATAATCTATATACACGGTGTTTTTGTTTATTATTAATATTACGCCTCGTATCAAAAGTGCGAGAAGGTCATAGAACTACGTGTAGCCACTTACCGACGGGTTTGTGATGACTTCCATCGTGTATATACTTATGAGGAGATAGATATGACCCATATACCTCGTCGAGATGACACGATACTTCTCGTAGTCTACCTATTTCCATATGTACTCTGTATGATTGACACTCTTATATGATTCCATGATTTGCCATCTTTAGTATATTCCCTTGATATTCTCACATGCAAATTAATATTATTTATCCTTAGCAATAAATCTTATAATTCTTATTGCTTTACCTTATCACATGTGAATGCCATGAGAAACATCTTTATAATGCAGATTTTCATTCTTGTAACTTTTATTATCCAAGCCAGTCACATGACCTTGCTGTTTGACTTAGATTATGTTCCAGACTTTGTAGGTGAGAAAATTCAGGAGCCTTTGCCGATTTACAGGTTTAGATCGCACTTAAGATGGGAGAGAGCACTCATAGGATTTTTTTTGCGGTTGAGATAAATCATGTAATAGACATTCTGTTAATGGTATAGAATTTTTTTTTTGTTGTTTCCTTTTTTGGGGTAGCGATTCGAATTTTGGGATTTTGAAAAAAAAATTATGTCTGAAAAATTTGCCCCAAATCTGGGTCGTTACAAATTCCTAGATGGAATCTGCCCCCCACCCCAACCCCTCCGCACCACACACCCACCCACCCCACGCATCATTTTGAAGCTGAACTTCGTTGGAAGCTTGAGAAGAAACTCGGGTCCCACTGATCTAGGTGGGATGTTTAAGTACTTAGAGGGGTAATTATCAAGCATTTTTCCAGTCCGTCGGCAAGGAAAGATGCAAATGAAGCAGAACTATGGGCACTGCTCGTGGTTCTTCGCATGTTCAAGGAAGACCTAACTGGCAGCCTAATTGTCGAAGGTGATTCCAAAAACGTAATCTTCTGGTCTGAATGACTTTCCCTAGAACCATTTTGACGGGCTAGTTGGCTTTTGGCTTTATATTTGAAGGACCATCAGATGTAGTCATCGGTAAAAAAGCTCCGTTATGTTAAAAAGAAGCTGAAGAAGTGGAATCCAGAAGCCGGAAGAAGTTTCTGAAAGAATAGAATGGCTAGCTAGAAAGATCCAACAAATGTCTAACAAAGTGGCGGAGGGTCAAGAGAGCCTGCCCTTGTAGAGGAGAGAGGGCGGTTGAAAGAGGAGTTTAACCACATAATTCTCCAAGAAGAAATAACTTGGAGAAAAAAATCCCAGAGTTAAAGTGGATTAAGGCAATATAAACACGGCTTACTTTCATGGAATAGCACGCACGAGGAGAAGGGGAAACCATATCTGTGCTCTCAAGGTGGGGAAAGTGATTAAGGTGGGCAAGGATTCCATTAAGGTGGTATTGGATTTCTACAAAGGCTTATACTCCTCAGATGGAGTGGTGTGTCCTATACCAGAAGAGGTGAAATGTAGCTCTCTTGCAGCATTCGAGAAGTGGTTTGTATAAGGTGCTTGCTAGAGTATTGGCAGAAAGACTCAAAAGGGTTATTTCATACCTTATCTCGACGAATCAGTCAGCTGTTATCCATGAGAGACAAATCCTAGATTGCCCCCTGGTTGCTAATGAAGTGGTAGATTTTGCAGCCAAAAAATGGACACAGAGGCATTCTTTGTAAATTGGACATGGAAAAAGCCTACGATCATGTAGAATGGGAGTGCCTTGATTATGTGCAAGGAAGAATGGGCTTCAAAAACCGATGGAGAATGTGGATAAAAAGATTTATTGCCTCAGCTTGGTTTTGTCCTTGTCAATGGATCTCCAAAAGGATTCTTCAAATCATCCAGGGGACTTCGGCAGGGCTATCCCCTATCCCCTTTCCTATTTGTCATGGTAGCAGAAATTCGTAGTAGATTGCTGGATAAAGGTGAAGAACATGGGCTGATAGAGGGCTTCAAAGTAGGAGCTTCCAATCTTGAGATCTCCCATTTACCAGTTGCAGACGATACTTTGGTCTTTAGCTCCTCAAAGGTAGACAAAGTTCTAAACATGTAGGCCATCCTAAGGTGCTATGAGGTAGTCACGGGTTAGAGATCTAACTTAAGTGAGTCAAGAATATGTTATATCCATGTGGAGTTAGAGGAGTTGAAGGGCCAAGCTGGATTGCTTGGGTGCAATGTGAATAGATTCCCATCTTCTTATCTGGGCTTGCCTTTGGGAGTTGGTATGCCCAAGAAAAGGGAGTGGGATCCGATAGTATACAGGGTGGAAAGGAGACTAGCAACATGGAAATGGAATTTGGTGTCATTAGGAGGATGTATAACACTCATAAAAGCAGTATTGGCGAATATTCTAGTTTACTTCTTATCGTTGTTCAGATGTCCTGTGAGTGTTATCAGTCGCATTGAACAAATTCAGAAGAGATTCCTACAGCCGAGGGGGGGGGGATCAGATGAGAAGCGAAAGCTGCACTTAATCGGTTGGAAGGAGGTTTGCAAACCTATGAAAGCTGGAGGGCTTGGTATTATAAAGTTAAAAGCGGTGAATAGTGCGCTCCTTGGAAAATGGCTTTGGAGATTTGGAGAAGAGGAGCACCACTTGTGGGCACAGGCTATCAAAGGAAAATATGGGGCTCTCCCTGGTCACTGTTCACTTGATGACCAGTTAAGACACGGAAAACTAATAGTATTTAGAGAGATTTTTAAACAAGTAAAATTTAATGAAGGAATTAGATTCAGACTGTATTCACGGGAAGAATCCTGTTTTGGCATGATAAGTGATGTGGCAATGTACCATTGATGGATTGTTCCTCGATCTATTTGCAGTGGTGGCTAATAAGGACGTTTGGGTGCAGGAGTGCTTTGAGTGGAGAGATAACGAAGTTGCCTGGAAGGTCAATTGTAGAAAGAACTTTTTTTTTTTACTGAAATTGGACCGAGTAGCGAGCCTCATTCAGACACTAGGTGCTCAATATATTAGAATGTTAAAGGTAGATAAAAGGGTTTGGATCTGGAATATATATGGGGTGTTCTGCGTCAAATCATTCTATCGACAATTTGTCTCCTCTTCTATAGCCGCGCGCCCTTAGCCAAGGTGTGGGACATTCCTACTTCTCCCCGAGTAAGTGCATTTGCATGGACGGCTTTCCTTGATAAGATCCAGACAGTGGATCATCTGCATAATCGAAATGTGTATTGTGGATCACTGTGCCCTATGCATCCGATCATTGGTTGGCGGGCATGTCTAGAAAAGTAAGTCAATGAAGAAGTGCAATGTACTGATGTATAAGAAAGTACAATAATCAGTATCCCCTATGAGGACCCCAACTCTATGTTATTACGGGTGCAACTCAGGTCGGGTTCAACCCGAAAAAAGTTGGGCAGGGTTGAGTTCGGGTAGGGTTGGGTTCGGGTTTGTTAACTAACCAACTTCTCCAAAAGCTTAAGCTGTTGGAGAAAGGCGTTATGTATCTTTTATACTTTAACACTCCCCAGCACGTGTGGCCACTTGGCAAACACGTGGCACATGTGGTCCCACTTCGGGCCGACCATCGCATGTGGATTTTTGCTATCTGGGAGGTTTGAACTCGAGACCATTGGCTCTGATACCATGTTAACTAACCAACTTCTCCAAAAGCTTAAGCTGTTGGAGAAAGGCGTTATGTATCTTTTATACTTTAACAGGGTTGAGTTCCCAGCCTGGGTTGAATTCAGGTCGGGTTTGGGTTGAGGGCTTGGGCCACTTGAGCGAAACCCGACATTTTTTGTCATTTTTTATTTTTTGTAAGATTAAAAAGTCGGGTTGAACTCGGGTCGAGTCGGGTTTGGGTTGGAAAAAAGGGTTCTTCGGGTCGGGTTGGGTTGGGTTGAAACTCATCGGGTTGGAACTCGGGTCAGGTTAGGGTTGAGTAAATGGTTCGTCGGGTCGGGTTCAGGTTGGCCTCAACCCAACCCGAGCTGTCAATATCACATAGAATTACGAGGTATTATTGATCCCATGCCGATTTGACATCCCATGCATAAGATGCGGTTACTTTGCTGTGCATTTCAATGATGTTACCTACTGAATTTCATTCTCTACATTAATGAAATGAAATGAAATCCAAATAATAACAGTTTTCCAATTTTTGTCATTTCGACTATTTCGGTTGAATTTCAAGAATTTCGTTGAATTTCAGGAATTTTGGTCAAACTTGAAGAATTTCTGTCAAAATTTCGGTGAAATAATGATGTGAAAGGAAATCATGTATATTTTGTTTCGGTGGGGATGGAAATGGAAACATTTCGGTCGTTACATGGGAAATTTCGGGGAAATTTAAAACCATTGTCATGATATCATTCAAGAAGATCCATGGGTGTCAAGAGAATCAAGGAAATGAACATATCCCTTCTTGGCAAATGTCTTTGGAGGTTTGGTAAAGAAGGAAATCATCTACGGGTGAAAGTTATTTAAGGTAAATACGGCGCTTCCCCGGGTCATTGGGTGTCAGAGGAAGGGGTCGATTGCTGGAGCAAAACGTTTTGGAAGGACATCCTTAGCTTCTGGCAATTGTTTGAGGATGGCAATAGATTCATAGTGTATGAAGGTAACAAGGTCCGTTTTTGGTTGGACAATTGGTGTTCCAATCAGTCTCTTAAAGACATGTTTCCAGAGCTGTACGTTATGGCAATAAATAAGGATGGGGTTGTAAAGGACTTAATGGAAAAGGTGAAGGGAAGGTGGTTTGGAATCCGCTTTTTAGAAGGATCCTGTTTGATTGGGAGACCGAATCCATTGCCAGGCTTTTAGAAGTACTCAAAGAAGGATTTATAAAGCAAGATGGAATGGATAAAAGGGTTTGGATCTGGAATTCTTCCAGAGACTTCACAGTAGTCATTTTACCATCAACTAGTGGTATGCCCTGTGTCTGAAAAAATCGTCAAACTGTGAACAATCCAAGCTCCTCCTGGAGTTGGAGTATTTGGTTGGGTGGCTTGTCTTGAAAGGATTCAGATGATGGACTTCTGAGAAAAACGAAAATGATGATTATAAACCATTGTGCATTATGTATCGAGGCAGGAGAATCAACTAGCCTTCTTCTATTGCACTGCAAAGTGGCCAAGGTGGTTTGGGGCAAATTGCTTGACCGTTTTGGAATCCACTGGGATTTTCTTGAAACTCTCATCGAGCTCCTTCAAGGGTGGTCAATGGCTCCTTGGAAGAAAAAGGAAAAATGTTGTGGAATGTCTCCCTTTTAGCTACAATATGGGTACTGTGGAAGGAAAGAAATGCAAGACTTTTCAAAGGGCATTCGAGGGGCCCTTCATTTCTATTCATTAAGGTGATAGCCCTTATTTTCTCATGGGTAAAGTCACTTCCATCTTTTAGATTCGTATCTGCTTATGACCTTTGGGAAGGTTGTCAAGAAGTATGTAACAGTGAGGAAAAGAAGCAAATAGCAGTACAAAATTGGAACCCCCGGCATACCTGCTTTCTAAAGCTAAATTTTGATGGATCAAGTTTGGGTAATCCGGGCCCGGACGGAATCGGGGGGGGGGGGGGGCGGGTGCTAAGATGATCTAGAGGAAATAATTTGGGCTTTTGCGGATGCAACGGAGGCCGAGGTTCATGTAGTTCACCAGGGCATTAATCTTTTGGCATCAAATAGTGTGGAGAATGTGGTGGTTGAAGGGGATTCCTTAAATGTCATCGAATGGCTTAAAGGGGTCGAAAAGGCCCCTTGGAGGTTCGGCAGATTCTTTGACGAGATCGGCGATTGTAAGAGAGTTCCGTCATTAGTTTTCAAGCATGTGCATTGTTCAGCTAATGAGGTCGCTGATAGCTTGGCCAGATTAGGGGTGTTGAAAGAATCCTTGGCTTTATTTGACTCTCTTCCTCCGTGACTTCTCTCTAGTTTCATTTTACCTTGTTTTTTCATTGCTTTCTTCACTTTTTGTACTTTACCATCTCGGTCTTTTTTCAATAAAATTGGCGATCATTCAAGAAAAAAGAAAAGAAAAAAAGATCCATGCCTATATAAAGGGAGCAATCCCAAGATAGGAAAAAGTTCAAAAGATGCAATACATTGAGGGTTGTAATGTATTGATATTCCTTTTTTAATTGAGCAACAAAAAAAAGAGATATTAAGTATATCACCCTTTGTTTAGTGAGGTGTGTGATGGAGGAGTTCTCTTCCCAGTATTTTGCTTTCGTATCTTTTCATTCTCTCTTCATTTGCATACGCAAGATCCGAGTAACTCATTGAGGCTTTTGCAACTTAGGAAATTTAAAAGAATAGAGTTGTGCACAAATGTACCCTTCTTGGATGCCCTAGGGATAGGATGAGAAGAATCAATGGCAAGCATCAAGAAGGAAAACCATAGATTTTAGCTCTAGTACCATATTATATAGGGAAAAGAAAGGAGAGAGAGAGAGAGAGAGAGAGAGAGAGAGAGAGAGATTTCACAGGAAGGAAAACCCTACATTTTAGCTCTAGTACCATATTACTTGAGGAGAGGGAAGGAGAGAAGAGAGTAATTTCACAGGACAGAAAAGTGGGGAGAAGAGTGTTTTGTTCACACACCCTCACTCCACTATTTTATTAAACCAATGAGACATTCTACAAAATTACAGAATATGCCACTCATAACTGATTCATTTTAGAACCCCAAAAGTACGGCCTATGTATAAACAAAGACGAACAATTAAATTAAGCACAATGTACTACTAACTAGTCAAAATGTCGTATTCTGTTTTCCTTTGGGACTTTGATAAAGCAGGTCCAACATGATGTATGGTAGTTATCTTTCTATAGATTCATGTCACTTGGTATATATTTCTTTGAAGTTCTTTTCAATTTTATTAGCAAACCTTCACTTGTGTTCTACCTTGTATATGAATTATGATGCATTTCTTGTATTTCCTTGTAACTTTAATGCAACGTAGTCCCCTTTATCATGTAGCTTTGTGAGATTTCCTTCTATGTGGGAATCTTATACAAGCTAGCGCTTATTTGTGTTTCTCTGATGTGTGGCTGTTATTTTTTTGTAGTGCAATGAATTATTCTTGGCCATCGTAGATGGTCAGAAAGAAGTAGTTCCAATTCTTCTTCCACCCTTTATGAAGTTGGGTTTGCCGAATCTTTTGGTTAATTTATTGGCATGTGAGATGAATAAACTAACTGATGGCAGAGGACTTGAAAGGTACTATGAATTCTTTGTCCTTCTTACTTCTTATAAGGATTGCCATGCATGTCCATATATATATATACAGAGAGAGAGAGAGGAAATGGTTTCTGCGCTCGAGCATAGAAACAAGGGTGGGGCCACATTTTTTATGGGATCCAAAGCATTCATTTGATGGGCCCTTTCATGGATAGGGTGTCCACCAAAAATCAGCTCCATTGGATCACCTTAGGGTGTCCATTTGTGGGGCAAAGAATGGACAGATTTGTCGACAAACAGTACATGTCCATATTTGGCCCCACAAATGGACACCCTATGGTGATCCAATGGAGCTGATTTTTGGTAGGCCCCCCATCCATGATAGGGCCTTCCAAATGAATGGTTTGGATCACCACCGCAATGCACCCCCCCCAGCGCAGATAAGCTTATCTGTGCTTGAGCGCAGAAACCCTTTTCTCATATATAAGCCAATCAGCGCAGATAAGCTTATGGTTTGGATCCCCATTTTTCCCTCCACTGTTGGATGGGTTAGGATGATCCTATGGGGCTGATTTTTCGTGGACACCCTATCTAGGTAAGGGCCTTTCAAATGAATGGTTTGGATCACCCCAAAAATGTGGGCCCCCACTATTTTTAACCCAACCGAGTACGCTCACCTTTCCCATATATATATATATATATATATATATATATATAGAGAGAGAGAGAGAGAGAGAAGAGTGTGCGCTCAACCGTTTCTCCCAAACGTGCGGTCGAAGAGAGAGGTATGCTCTGATTGGTTGAGAAAGTGGGCCCAGGCGGGGAAGAAAAAGACGATTGTAAGTCTTCTTTTCATACCCGTACGAAACCAAAACCCAAAAAAAAATCGATTTTGGATCTTCTTCTTTTCGTAACCGTCCGAAACCAAAACCAAAAAAAAAAATCGACTTGGATTTTCTTCTTTTCGTAACCGTACGAAACCAAAAACCAAAACCCTTATCTCCTTCCTCTCTTCTCTCGCTGAAAGAAAGGTTTAAACCCACGACGCGGTTGTCGGAAAATCCTCGTCTCAGCATCCGACCCTCTGCAAAACCCTTCTCTGGCCGCCCCCTAAGGTTAGTTTCTTAAAACTTTTCTCTTTTTTTCTCTTTTTTCTACTGAAAATGAGAAGCAAATCATGTATGGAGAGGGTTTCCCCTATTTTTTCCTCATTGTAAGAGGGTTTCATCTGGTTTTTAGTAGGGTTCTGTGTGCATTTTTTGTTCTCTGTTGAAGAGGCTTTTGAGGAGGGTTTCATTCGTCTGAAAAAAAAGAAAGAGAAGATGGCCTCCATTTTCTTGTCATAATCTTAAATGAACAGGTAAATGAGAAAAAAAATCTGGAACCAACCCACCTTGTTGTTCTCTTTATTAGGAGGGTTTCATCTGAAATTATTTTTTCCCAGTTGAAGAGGGTTTTGAGGAGGGTTTCATGTCCTCTATATTGTTGGAAATTTTCATGATTTTCTGCCCAAAAAGAAAACGAGCTTTCACTGTATTGTCTTTTCTTCCCTATCTTAATTGGAAATTTTCATGATTTTCTGCCAAATACCCAATTACCATAAACCCAGTTAAAGTTTCAAGGTGCTTGTCCTTTTCTTCAATGAAAATGAACTTCATTTCTCTGTTTTGATTCTCCTCTTCTAGTTTATTATTCCATTAGTTTCATCTATACACTGTATTTTTTTGCTAGCCTGTAATCTGGTAGTTCTGTTGGTAGATGGGAGTAATGGCGGCTAATTTAATTTATATATTTTGTTCCTGGTCTTTTTCTCCTGTTCTTTTTTCCGTCATGCTGTTAAATTGCAGGGCAAATGATATATTCACCCCATTATTTTACTTGAGACAGCCCCTTCTAGTGTAAAAGAGTCGTCATATAATAATAAAGGAAAATGATATAGTTGGGGCTGTCCCAGGTAGAAAAGGGGATTGATATTCACAGTTTCAAAGAGTTCCACATCCCATCTGGTTCTGTCAGTGGACCCCGACAAGGCCAAAGGATCCGCTTTTGAGTCCGATAATAGGATTTGGACATACAATCTATTCTCAAATCCAAAAGGAATAGGGCCCAAGTGTATTCTCTTTTTTCACTCCAAATCTCTTCTTTTTAGGGTTTATTTTTAGGGTTTATTTTTATGGTTTCATCTTCTTTTTAGGGTTTATTTTTAGGCATCTATATTGGGTTTATTGGGCTGTTTTCCTGAATTTTTTATTCTGAACCATCTATATGGTGTCTGCAAAATAAAACAAGGTTAGTTGAGCCATTTCATAAAAATTGAAGAGAGGAGACACTATATAAGATCAAATTTCATGGGCATTGCATACAAATTTCTTACTTCTCACCCTCACACAAGAAAACTTGTACTTCACTCGCTTTCTCTTAGAATTCTCAAGATTGTTCTTCTTCTTATATTACAATTTCTTATTATGCTGATGGGCCATGTGTATGTTGTATTTTTAGGTATAACAAATGGATCCATCTATTGACGAAGTACATGTAAATGGTTTAATTGAGGACGATGGGTGTAATCTCAACGATGATAATTTAGTATGGGATGGGTTTAATCTCAATGATGATGATCTAGTATGGGAGGCTACTGATGGGAAAGAAGGAGATGAGGGTTGTAGTCATACAGTTACTACTCCCAACGAGGTTGTCAGTGAGGATAGTACTGTGAATAAGCCGTTTGAGGATCAGGTTTTTCAAACTTGGGAAGCTGCATATGAGTTCTACAATGCTTATGCGTATGGCACTGGTTTTGGACTACGAAAATCTAGTACTACCATCTCAAATTTAACAAAGACGGTGATATCTAGAACGTTTGTATGTAACAAAGAGGGGGAGAAAAAAGCTAAGGAGAAGAAAGATGATGTTAATGAGTTGAGGGAGCGTCACCTTGCCAAGATGAATTGTAAAGCGAGGATGATCATCAAGTTGAGAGATAAACAGTGGAAAGTTACAACTTTTGACGACAACCATTCTCATGAGCTTACTTCCCCACTTAAAAGGCAAATGCTTCGTTCACATAGTCAGTTCCGTAAAAACAAAAGCTGTAAGAATTTGATTGAACAGCTCAATGGAAGCAATTTCAAGCCTGGTCAGATAAAGAATGCCATTAACTCTACTTCCAATGCTCCCATCGTCTCAACAAATCAAGTTATTGCCCATTTGAGGGCACTTAGGGAGAACAATATGGGTAAAGAAGCGGTGACAGTGGCGAATCATTTCCAAAAGAGAAAGTCTGAAGACCCGAACTTCTATTTTGAGTTGGAGTTAGACGCGAATGGGACTTTGCGTTCGATATTCTGGGCTGATTCCAGGGCGAGAGAAGCATACCTTACGTTTAGTGATGTGATCATATTTGACGTGACTTATAAAACGAACAGGTTTAAAATGCCGTTTGCACCGTTAACTGGAGTTAAGCATCACAGGCAGTCGACTTTATTTGGATGTGCACTTCTTGCCGACGAGACAGAGGAGACTTTCACCTAGTTATTTGAGCAATGGCTCACGTGTATGTTTGGTAAAGCTCCAGGTGCTATAATAACTGATATGGACGGGGCTATGCGAAATGCAATTAGAAAAGTGTTTCCACATACCAGGCATCGGTTTTGTTCGTGGCCACCTTTGCGCAACTCGTACTTTTGTCGGATTTTGCAGCAAAGGATGTGGACAAGCCGAAAAGTAGACTCGGAGAAGGTGGCTAGCGAATCCCTATTAAAAAAAAATCTTAAAAATAATATTTCAGAAATCCGAGCTGCCCGCGGGTTGGCCCGGCCCGTACGTTCCGGGTCCGGGTCCGGGTCCATACATAGTGACCCTTAAAATTTTTCGGCTCATTTTGACCCAGCCCGTTTGACCCAGACCCGTACGGGCCTGGTCAAAACTGGCCCGGCCTGCCCGTTTGCCAGCGATACTTGCGAGTGGGAGAGAAGGGAGCACGAAAATCCCTGAAAGAGTATTTGTTTTCACTGTTTTTAGGGATTTCTCTTGCTCTCCCAATGTTCTCTACCCTTGCCCTTTGAGTCCCTGCCTCCCTCCTCAGCTCCTCTTTTACAGATGGACCCATGAATATTCCATGAAATAATTTTTCATGGTTTCCAAACAGGTTCCTAGTGATTGTTATATGGAACGCATGTATTTCATCCCAAATACAGGACTTGTTGTTTTAATATAGATATAAGTCCTAAAACACACTTCGTTGAAAGACAAAAAGGAATCTCTTGGGCTGTTCTTCATGGGGAAAGAAATCTCTTGATAAGCTATTCCTGGGATAATTGATCCTGCCTAGATAAGGTTATCTTGAATTATTTTGTAATTGTTCACCTCAAGGATATCAATCCCTGGAGTAATTTTATCAACTGGAGTTAACTCTCCTTGGGGATAACAATCCCTGGATAATCTAACATGAATGGGGCATAACTTTTGGATTTTGAGAACCGAACTGAGTCCAAAACAGATTATTGGACTCAGTTTATTCCTGGTCCCCTCTCTCAGCTGATGTGAAATACCTGATCATACCCATAAAAAAAAGCAACAAAAGCAAAAAAACACAAATGCAAAAGAACAAAATCATCAATTACAAATACAGGGAAAGGACTAATTGCCAATTGTAGAAAGAGTAAAAGAGCCATATCAAGTCCCTCTCTAGCTAAGAGTTATCATTACATAAATAGTTCATCATCTACCATTAAATACGCTGATGGACTCATCTGCTTGCAAAATTACTGATGTATGCTAAAATAAGAAGCAAAATCACTATAAGAACTAAAACTTTAAGCATGGCATTATCAATCTCCACTGCTCTCATGCGCTCGTCCAACATCCTATATTCGCTAAAGACTTCACGTCCGCCACCAACTTCACGCCCATTGTACGACCTTGCCTCACTGCCTAGCTCGTTCCTGTCTAAGTCATCGTCAGCCCAATAGAAATGCTCGCACTTCTTGCCCTGCATAATGTTTAAACGTTACAATTTGGAGAAGATAGAAAAAGAGGACTGCAATAATGAATATTACTCACATTCTTCTGAGCGCAAGTGTAGTAAAGGCGTCCTTGGTTACCATTCTTGTTACTGCGGGTGATTTTCCTAACTGCTGGCTCAGAACACTGACAAAACTCGGCGGTTGGCCACACACTATGTGAGGTACTGCTGTAGTTACTAGATGATGCCATTTCTTAGGTTTTTCTTACATGCAAAACAAACAACCATTCATGAAATGAATAGGACAAAAAATTGCTAAAAATTGAGCATGTACGCCTGTACTATTATGCAAAAGTGGGCCACGTAATGGCATTCAGCCGAATTGCCCAACAAATTCTATTTTAAACTTGGGCGGCTCTCAGAGTCATTTGAAACATTATAAATGTGAAGCACCTTTTAGCTATTAAATATTGGGAAATATTATCAGCACTACTGTATTTTGATGAAGGCACTCCTACTTTATTGAAGTACGGTATGGCCGGCACCATAAGATGATCCAAACCGTCCATTAGATGGGCCACAACCTAAATAGGTCGTGCCCCAAAAATTATTTCCATAGGTTAATCCTAACCCTCCGATCTATAGTGTTAGATCAACACTCTAACAATCAGATCGGAGGGTTAGGATCAAGCTATGGAAATGATTTTTTGGGCACGGCCTATTTAGGCTGTGGCCCATCTAATGGACGGTTTGGATCATTCTATGGTGCGGGCCTTACCGTACTTTCAATAAAGTGAGGAGTGCCCTCGTCAAAATAGATCAAACATGTATAAATAGGTTGATCCTCCTCAAAATCATGAAAATTTCCAAGAATATAGTGAAAGCTCATTTTCATTTTTTGGGTGTTATTTCCAAGAGTGCCCTCAGACAATACGGTGAAAGCTCGTTTTCCTAAAATCATGAAAATTTCCAAGAATATAGAGGACATGAAACCCTCTTCAACTGGGAAAAAATAATTTCAGATGAAACCCTCCTCATAAAGAGAACAACAAGGTGGGTTGGTTCCAGGTTTTTTTTCTCATTTACCTGTTCATTTAAGATTATGACAAGAAAATGGAGGCCATCTTCTCTGTTTTTTTTTTTTTTTTTCAGAGGAATGAAACCCTCCTCAAAAGCCTCTTCAACAGAGAACAAAAAATGCACACAGAACCCTACTAAAAACCAGATGAAACCCTCTTACAATGAGGGAAAAATAGGGGAAACCCTCTCCATACATGATTTGCTTCTCATTTTCAGCAGAAAAAAGAGAAGAGAAAAGTTATAAGAAACTAACCTTAGGGGGCGGCCAGAGAAGGGTTTTGCAGAGGGTCGGATGCTGAGACGAGGGCGACGGCGAGCGAGGATTTTCCGACAACCGAGCGTCGTGGGTTTAAACCTTTCTTTCAGCGAGAGAAGAGAGGAAGGAGATAAGGGTTTTGTTTTTTGGTTTCGTACGGTTACGAGAAGAAGAAAATCCAAATCGATTTTTTTTTGGGTTTTGGTTTCGTACGGTTACGAAAAGAAGAAGATCCAAAATCGATTTTTTTTTGGGTTTTGGTTTCGTACGGGTACAAAAAGAAGACTTACAATCGTCTTTTTCTTCCCCGCCTAGGCTCACTTTCTTAGCCAATCAGAGCATACCTCTCTCTTCGACCGCACGTTTGAGAGAAACGGTTGAGCGCACACTCTTTTCTCTCTCTCTCTCTCTCTCTCTCTCTCTATATATATATATATATATATATATTATCTACACACTAGCTTAAAATACAGTGGGGGCCCACATTATTTGGGTGATCCAAACCATTCATTTTAAAGGCCCTCACATAGATAGGGTGTCCACAAAAAATCAGATCCATAGAATCATCCTAACCATTCGAACTATAGAGGCAAAAAATGGACTAATTTGTGAAGGTTTATAGACGTCCATTTTACCTCCACAAATCATAGGTTTGGGATGATCCTATGGATCTGATTTTTTGTGGACACCCTATCTATGTGAGGGCCTTTCAAATGAATGGTTTGGATCACCCAAACATAGGATTTTCTAGCGTCCAACGCAGAAGGCATTTCTTTGTTGCATGTGACAGCAGCCACACAGGCTCACTTTTTAGTGCATTTTGTCTTCATTCACGAGGTGGCTGCTGTTACATGCAACAGACCATCCTTGAAATGCCCTTTGCGATGGACGCTAGAAAATCCCTACACGCACGCACGTATATATATATATATATATATATATATATAGAGAGAGAGAGAGAGAGAGAGAGAGAGAGAGGAAACTGTTGGTGCGCTTAAGCTCACCAAAGTTATGGTGCGCTTAAGCGCCCAATCACATGGGGGCCCACTTTGTTAGGATGATCCAAAGCATTCATTTGAAAGGCCAAAAATCAGCTCCATAGGATCATCCTAACCACTCCATTTGTGGAGGACAAAATGGACAGACAGTGTTTGTCCACAAATCTGCCCATTTTTGTCCTCCACAAATGGAGGGGTTAGGATGATCCTATGGAGCTGATTTTTGGTACACACCCTATCTATGATTAGGCCTTGCAAATGAATGGTTTGGATCACCTATGGAGCTGTGGGACCCATGTGATTGGGGAGCTTAAGCGCACCATTTTTTTTGTGCGCTTAAGTGGTTATAATGCCTCCCATTGGTTCGCTTAAGCGGGACCCAAACATTTAAACGAATGGGAGGCGTTATAACCACTTAAGCGCACCAAAAAAATATATTATATATATATATATATATATATATATATATATATATATATATATATATGCGCATCTTAGCAATCTAACAATGATTAAATATTATGATTATTTGCTTTCTTTCTGATAATGAGATTCATTTTCATCTTTGCTCCCTGTCATTTAATTTTTGTCAATATTATTTTATTCAATCATATTTTACCTTTCGCATTTTTTTTGAATGGTATATTTTACCTTTCACATTTTTTATGACTTAAATATCATATTTGTCCATTAGTAGTATCTATTTCTTTGCTTTTTATGAAAAGAAAGTTTCTTTGGACGTTGGGGATATAATGTCATGACATTGGCTTTGCAAGTGCACATAAATTGATGTAGCCAACACCCAACACCCCTTGTAGCTGTGGACCCTATGTTAAAAGAGTCTTTGCATGTAGAAATCAGGAGGAAGCGGTCTTTCTAATGGGACCTTTAGCATGTGTTGACCAGATTTTCAAGAATCATGGGTAACTTGGTTAATTTAAACCTCTTTCAAAATTGTATAGCCTGCTAGCTCCAAAAGGTTGAAAAGTAGACCAAACTTTTATTAGGATCAAAATACCCTCATTATGCTAATTTGAGTTAAAATATGACAAGCTTGCCATTATTGATGATGGGGCCCATCCTAAATGCACATAATTAGGAATAAACATATTAAAAAATCCTGACACATGATAATGGGTGGTTATGGTAGGACATAACTATTGGGTACCTAGTTAGGACTCTCTTTAAAAGAGGGAATGACACATGGCAATCGGTGGTTTTGGTAGGACATAACTACTTGGGGTTGTCTCTTTAAAAGACTGGCACATGGCACCCCGTAAGTGTTTCGATACAATATTAAATATTTACAACATATAAAACGACAAAAATAATGTTGCACGTCACGGTTCCCTACTTGTAGCATAGTACAAAATAACTAATAATCTAACGATCTCTCAAACTGTTAATTGTCTGTGCTCTGGAGTTGGGATCCATTTTTATGAAAGCTAGGAAATCCGTCACTGAACCAAATGGAGGAAATGGCTGGCTGATGGGGCCTCTGTCTACATTAGTATAATCGAAACCTGACCGAATGTCCTCATCAATGATCACCCTTCATTCTAACATGATGATATCAATTAATCTACATTGAGATCTGAAATCTGGATTTGAGAGATCGTGGGCTACCTAACTTATATTGCAAGCCAATATTCCTTAATAAGGTTTTTTCCCATGGCTTTGCTCCTAGTTAGCCCTTATTATGTATTTGCATGAAACTATTCAAAACATATATAGCAGTCAAAAGTGTTGTCCCCAGCTCCTAGGAAGTGTCGCAATGTTCATATAGATCTAACCATATCCAAGAAAGTAAAGTCACTTTCTTCTGCAACTCCGTAGAAGCTGGCGAGCATATAACATGGTAGTTTGGTAAATGATGCCAAGTTATTTACATGAAATTACAACTTTTACTTCACATCTCGGTCTGGTCAATCATGTGGAAGGCATACTTACTCCAACACACAACAATTTTCGCTGGAAAATGCTTATGATTTTTGAGACCCTTGATATCAAATAAATAACTGTTCCAGTGTATCATCCATATATACAAGGGCTAAAATTGTTAAGTGGTAATTTATTTGTTTATTGTCTGCTTATTGTTTGTATTCATCCTCATTGTGTTATTTGCTTACTATTTGTAGTCAGTGATACTTTCGTAATTTCCATGTACATTTAGTACACAACTGAAATATTGCAAATGTTAGGGTTTCAATCTTGAAATGCTTCTAGAGGTACTTGTTTCCTCTCCATCGTCTCATCATTATTCCACTCTTCTCCCTACAACTAATCCCACACAAACAACTTCACCCAATTTCTCAGATATACCCCAACTAGGTCTAATAAACTCCAGTAATTCTATGTGTAAGGAACCTAGATCTTTTGACCCCAAACATTGTTTATCTTATCAAAACTAAATCTTTTAAAACCGTATAACTGAAGAAAAGCCAAATCATATAGACCCCAACAAAACAACTAACGATTTCATTGGCGTTCCATGCCACAAATAGTCTTACAGTAACATCGATCCATTTTGCGTGCATTTCATTTCATTTTACACTAATCAATGGCCAATAATTTGAAGTAACGAGTCAATATACTCAGCTAGATTAAATTTGGAAGTAAATGTGTTTCATTTTATTTGTATCTCTATATTGTGTTTGTTAAGATCTTTTCGAAAGGATTTACCTTTTAGTTTTGTCCGATTTGTAGAGGAAAGCATAATCTGAATAATCAATTGTATAGCACCACAGAATGCTTGTAATAGAAGAAGTGACATGGCTAATTGGCATGCAAACCTTCAATTTTTTTATGGTTTATATCTATTCTATTGCAGGTATTCTGT
The DNA here is from genome assembly GCF_043159265.1 of Tasmannia lanceolata. Lineage (NCBI taxonomy): Eukaryota > Viridiplantae > Streptophyta > Magnoliopsida > Canellales > Winteraceae > Tasmannia > Tasmannia lanceolata. The sequence goes on from NW_027518685.1 coordinate 28,559,173, forward strand.
TCTTGATTCGATTCTTTGTGTAATTGAAGCACTTTCTATTGTCGACAATTATTCAAAAGTGGTATCCTCAAATAGAGAACTTTTTCGACTAGTCTATGGTGTTGTCAGGCTTCCAGATAAAGTTGAGGTATCATGATGCTAGAAACTTCATCAGTCTAAAGATGTTTATTAAATTCTCTTTATCATTTTTTTGTGAATCAAGCCTGTTTTAATTTTTTGTGTTATGAGCAGGGTAAGAGATATTTGAAGATAATTCTTGACATGAGATTGATGACTACCATGAGATGCTTTACAAATCCAGATTTTTTTATGAAATTACATCAAGGCTTCATTAATAAATAATGTGTCACAAGTCAAAAGGAAATAGTGAAGAAGAGGTGGAAAAAGAGGTGAAAGAAGAGAAGGGGAAAGAGAGATGAAAGAAATCATTAGTGTTTGGTTTTGACTCTCTCCCCATGAAATTCCTACCTTTATTCATATAAAAGGGTTCAAAACGTAGAAAGCCATTAATGAAATTAGGCCTTATTGTAACCCATACCATAACCCATAAAACTAATCACTAAAACATAAATGAAACCACTAAAAGCACTTTATTGTCTTAATACTCACCTCAAGCTGAAGCACACGAGGTGGAAGAGTAGAAGTGGACACCACCTCCTATGGAGTTCCTCTGCTGCATTGAATATGACAGAATTCTGGTATGCTGTCATTATCTGAATTTGAAAAATATGAATAATTTTGAAGAAAGGTAACATCTGTACAAACAAACTTTTTCTTCGAAGGATTATATCAAAAATACCTTTTCCGAGTGCGGTAAAAATAAAACAAAAAGAAAAACACATTTAACAAAACTAGGATCTTATTAATGCAAGAATTCATAGAATGAACAAACCAGACATAAACAAACACTCCAGGACGAATTGAAGCCAACAGAAAATTAGAACATTGAATGGAGTCGCGGGGTTGACAGTTCCCTTTCACGTAACCAATGTGTTGAGTTTGCAAATAGAGGCTATTAAAAAGGGAAGCTCTTTTCTAGCCAAAGACTATCATACAAACTTGATGTTATTTTGGGTCCTGACCCAAAAAAAAGCTTACCAAACTTAAAATTATTCTCATTGTCTTTTCAATAGCTTCAAGTCAGTTGTGAAGGAGTGATGAACATTCAGATCTTCCCACATACTGTGGATTATACTCTATACCATGGTTTAAAATTTCGGTTTCGGTAACCGTTTCGGACTCCTGGAAAACCGAAATTTCTACTGAAATTCCGAAATTTCGGTCGAAATTTGGTACTCTCATTCAAAATTCCGGACTGAAATTTTGTAACGTTTTTTTTTTTTAAATAAAAAATGCATTTTCTCGAAATTTCGGACCGAAATTACCGAAATTTGGTAAATGGCGAAATACTTAATTTCGACAAAAACCGGTTTCGGTCCCCACCGAAATTTCGGATTTCAGTCGAAATTTTAAACCATGCTCTATACCCAAACTCTTGATTCCATGTTGAAACGAGAATGCATTTTCCAAAAACTCATATATATATATATATATATATATATGAGAAAACGGTTTCTACACACGTGTAGATAAGTTATCTACACACTAGCTTAAAATACAGTGGAGGCCCACATTGTTTGGGTGATCCAAACCATTCATTTGATTGGCCCTCACATAGATAGGGTGTCCACAAAAAATCAGCTCTATAGGATCATCCTAACCCTTCGAACCGTGGAGGCAAAAAATGGACAAATTTGTGAAGGTTTATACACGTCCATTTTACCTCCACAAATCGTAGGGTTGGGATGATCTTATGGAGCTGATTTTTTATGGACACCCTATCTTTGTGAGGGCCAATCAAATGAATGGTTTGGATCACCCAAACAATATGCCCTCCACTGCATTTTAAGCTAGTGTATAGATAACTTGTCTACACATGTGTGTAGAAACCGTTTTCATATATATATATATATATATATATATATATATATATATATATATATATATATATATATATATATATACGGAAAAAGGGAACCTAAGAGTTTGCATTGGGAGCTTACACAAACTCCTTACCGCCTGTGACCGGAAAAGATTACCGGAGAGTGGGTGGTACAGTTTTGTTCCTCTCCGACCGACGAGTCTCCCCCTAAAATTTCAAGTCGATCCGATGGCCAGAGAGGAAAGATGGAGCTTTCAATGTTGAGTGGCAGTATCTGTAAATTTTTTTAACCCGGTAAATTTACAGAAACTGCCACTCAACTTTGAAAGCTTCTTTCTCCTCTCCGGCTGTCAGATCGACTTGAAACTTTAGGGGGTGATTTCTTGGTCGGAGAGGAATAAAAAGATACCAGCCACTTGCCCGAAAACATTTCCAGTCACCTGCGGTAAGCAGTTTTCCGGGAAATTGCATTGGTAAGCTCCCTATGCAAATTCTCAGGTTCCCTTTTCCATTATATATATATATATATATATATATATATATATATATATATATATGAGAGAAGTGTTCTTGCGCTTGAGCGCAGGGAGGCTATCTGCGTCTGAATTTTTAAAACAACTCCCACTCTAGTTTAGTAGGGCCCTTGCATTAAGAAAAGTCGACTTAAAAAATACATCGCATTTCAAAGTCAGGAGAAAGCTAGGGTTTTCTACTGTTCTCTATCGCAACCCTCTCGCTGCTCTCTCCATCCACGAAATCGCACCCTCGTCGCTGCAAACTCCATCCACAAAATCGAAGCTCTCCCCGAGAAGCTCTGATTTTGAAGCTCCATTGAATAGCCATTGAAGCTCTGATTCCAACTTTCAATCTCTGATTCCATTGAAGCTCTTCTCCGTCCAACCTCAGATTCGAACTATCGCTGCTCTGATTCCAACTATCTCCATCCTCGCCAGATCTTTGACGAAGAGGAGAAGGTCTCACCGAGAATAGGAGGTATCGATGTGCTTCCTAGGTTTCTTCCTTTCTCTGGTATCGAAACCATAGAAATTTGCTCTGTTGGTTTGCAGTAGAAGAGGGTTTGCAGAAATCCTAGTTTTTACCCCTTTTACTTCTCTGCTCTGGTCGTGAGGGAGATTTTACAATTTACGATAGAGAGGGGACTCGGTTGTCATTTTTTTTATTTGTATAAAAATCGAGGACTCGACTGTGTTTTTTGTTAAAGTTATATATGGGGACCCACATACAACAGCGAATGAGAAACCTCTTTATGGCTCAAGCGCAGATAGCCTCCCTGCGCTCAAGCGCAGGAACGCCTCTCTCTCTCTCTCTCTCTCTCTCTCTCTCTCTCTCTCTCTCTCTCTCTATATATATATATATATATATATATATATATATATATTCATTGCAAATGTTGGTTCCGCATTGTTCCACAACCAACTCATAATCTGATAGTTTTATTGGAGTCACTATTAATACTTACTATCAGACTCATTGGGTCCATTTCCAGACTGCAACCAACTCATAATCTGATAGTTTTATTGGAGTCACTATTAATACTTACTATCAGACTCATTGGGTCCATTTCCAGACTGAATTTTCAATTTTCCCTTCACACCAAGAGTTTTGCTCATTCAACTTAACAAATATTAGTTTCAGATTTTCATCCCTTGCATCTTCAAAATATTTGAACAACCAGGTTTAATTTCATTCATTATGGAAATAAAAAGAACAGGAAGTGAGCTAACCAACTTCAAGCACTTCTACAAAAACATGGCAACACTGCAATGTAAACCACATGAACTAAACACCTCAGTACACACGAGCCTGTCCAGCAGTTTATATTAAGGTAGCACAACAGTCCACAAGAAGGCTTCGCCAGAGTTCAAGATAGACCAATCGTAGGAGCAGTTGACACAGAGCAGAAGTTACCCAGTTCGTCACCTGCGCGCCCTTCGTGCCCAGTCATTCCAAAGAACACTTGGCTTGAAGTGGGCATCTTACAACAGAATGTTTCTGTTAACTTAAGGCAGCAGTCTATAGAAAAACTACTGTATCCATACGAAGACTTCACCACAGTTCAAGACCTCTCACATAAAGTAGCAGTTCTGAAGAAGCAACAATTCAAAGTGGTAGTCCACTGACTGCACAACAGTCCAAACAAAGTAACTATGCGGCAAGAAACTACCATAATAGTCTGCACGAAACAACTATATAACAAGAAACTACCATAGTCCACAAGAGTTTTTCACAGGAGTTCAGGACAACCCACGTGAATCATCAACCCAGTCCGCACGAGGAAACACAATAGCCCAATCCACATGAAAATGGATTAGGTGCAGATTGCGGCAGAATCGGCATAATCCTTCATGTATAAAATTTGAATCCTTGTTGCAGAACATCCTCCTTTATTTATCACCGAAAGAGGAATGTCTTCACTTCAATGATGCACACTAGGGGGCACAGAAACACGGAGAACCCCATGGGTTTTCTCTTTACAAAAAAGGAAAAATTAAAAAAAAATCCCAAGGTTTGGTTATCACAAGACATTTAAAGAAAGAAAAGCGAGAAAGATGAATCCAGGGTTTTCAAGAAGCAATCAAGGAAATCCAACCATGGTACTGTGGATCTTTCTTTGATACCATGTTAACTAATAGAAAGGAGTTTTGGTGAAGACCTTGATATGGATTACAGGTAAGAGAAGAGAATGAAAGAAGAAAGAATAAAGAAAGATGTATGGTTCGGTTGACTTACCCCATGAAATCCAATTATATATGAGGGAGTTGAAATGCAGAAATTAAGGTAATGTCATTCGTGATGATGGGCACTGTCATAGCTCACATCATAACCCATAAAAATAATCAATTAATTATAAAATAACCAACTAAAAACACATTCTAATCTCGATAATTTTCATTGTTAAATGCATTGTTTATATACTGGGAAACCTTTGAAAAAGTTCTTACTAGAAATGTTTGTTTTGAGTGTGCAAAATCCTTCTAATGTATATGTTGAGGTCATTGTATTCTTAATGCATAATCTTAAGTGTATGCATTCGGTAAGTGAGTAATGGGATAAATTTAAGTGTAAGCAACCTTATTTATGCTTCAATTTATACTCTGGTCCAAGACTTTTTAGGGATATTAGAATAGTAAATTTATGCTCATTTCATGTATTTTATACATTTTCGAATATTTAGTATTCTAATTACTTGAAATGATTAATGTCATGAAGCAATCTTATTTGGAGTGAGTTCATTTTAAAAATTTCTGCCAACTTTTCCTGTAGGTAGCCAGCTCCTGTGTTACTGCTGTCGCCTTAATTGCAAATATTCTGACAGACGAACCAAATCTAATATCTGAGATTTCACAAGGTAATCAATTAGGTTTCTCATCTGAAAGTTCTTTTGCAAATGTTGTTATCATTTTCATGAATAAATGTGGCATTGTGGTCCATCCAGATACTCCTTTCTTACAGGGTCTGCTTGACATTCTCCCATTCGTTTCTGATGATTCACAAGCACGGAGTGCACTCTGGAGTGTGTTGGCCAGGGTGCTGGTTCATATTGAAGGAAATGCGATGACCCCATCAATCCTGCAGCAGTATGCATCAGTTCTAATAGACAAGTCAGATTTGATTGAAGAAGATCTTGAGGATCATCGACTAGAAGATTACACCGATCACAAGAGCTCCAACAGTTCTGCCAAAAATTTAAGTGTCATGACCACATCAGTATCCTGATCTGTCAAAAAATATAGAACTTTGATACATATTCACATTAGTATCGTATAAAACAACAGAAAAAATATAGGCCATGTTTGGGAACCATGGTATTTTTTTCGTGGAATTTTAGTTTAGCAGGTAGTGGAGGTGTAACAAGCGTGGGAGGAGAAAATTGAGAGGGCGTGAATGAGGAGAGGGTGGGAACTCATTTTGATTAGGTTTTTTTTTTTTCAGTTTTTCAGCCACTTCTCACTCGTGTCCTCTGTATACTCTACGTCCCAACTCTCCCTACCACTGTCTCACCACTTGTTAAACTAATATTCCATTGAAAAAAAATTCCCCGTCGCCAAACATGGCCATAATGTTTTGCATTTTCAAAGAATACTTTGATCAGTCTTGATTCCAGTGGCAATTCATATACAAACTAGGTTATTTTGATAATATATGCTGAGATTTCACAACTCATGTTCTATAGTTGTGTATTAACACCAAATACCATGTTTCTTGATAAATCCTCATTTTTCTTGACCCATAACACAGCTTACCAGGATTATCAACATTTTAAATCAGTGGATCATCACAAGGGGCCATGATATGGAGAAGGATTCGGTAAATGATGAGGGAAGAGTTCACAGACTGTTAAGTTGCTGTCACAAAAACATTATGTAGCTGATTTTAAACTCTTAGTTTTTGTAGTTTTTACTTGTGCGGTCTGTAGTGACTCAAATGGATTTCTTGTGTGATTCAGTGCCTTCGGATATAATGAACAACAGCAGGAATGTTGGGCAAGAAATTGAAAGAAATGATGTAGCTAAAACTAATTGAAGTGGAGCTTGACTTTTAAAGCATTGGTACTAAGATGGGATCATGCATGGTAATGGTATAGTGGTACGCGTGGTTTTATTATATTTATCCTTATTACTATATATAAAGCGAGAATCTTAACAATTGGTTCCCTTCTTTTACTGAAATTTGCTTTCTATCTCGTCTTATTTTCCGTCAAAGTCCCACGTATGTCCTTTGCACTGCTTCTTTTTCGTCATTTCCGCTTCTCATATGCCCTTGCACTTGAGTTTAAAAAAATGCCAGCTGTCTCCTTTTTATGCCTCTTTTGCCCGTAATTGTCATAACTTTTGAGTGTTCTTTGTACTTTTTCCCATAATTGTTATATTTCATAACACTCTTTGGTATTTTTTTTTTCGTAATTTTGCTACTTTGCTTCCATTTTCCGTAATTTTTCATTTAAAACTTAGTACCTGCATTATTATTATTTGTTGCTATTATGTATTGCTAGCCACCTCTGCACAAATCGTACTTCTGCCAATCTTTGCAGCAAAGGATACCCGACAAGCAGAGAAGTAGCCTCGGCTAAGTTGGCTATCAAATCTCTATATATAAAAATAAATAAAAAAATTCAAAAAACGTCAAAATTCTGGTTGACCCGCGGGTGTGCGGGCCGGGTGCGAGTCCAAGCCCAATGACCCATAAAATTTCCCGGCTGATTTTTACCCGGCCCGTTTAACCCCCATGATTTACAGGGAAATTATGTGATTATGAGAGTTTTAATATAGTGTAAGTCTTGATAGTGAGTATTTTTTTTTTGAAAAAGTACTCTATGGCTTACATCGTAGGATGATCCAAACCGTCCATTTCATGGGCCACAATGTAAGTAGGTTGTGTGCCAAAATTCATTTCCATAGGATAATTACAACCCTCCAACCAATAAATATTTCCTAAATATGCCGTTCCTCTATAGACTGCAGGGCTAGGATCATAGCATGGAAATGTGTTTTTTGGGAACACCCTATGTACGATGTGGCCCATCAATTGGACGGTTTGGATCATCCTATAGTGTAAGTTATACAGTACTGTTTTATTTTTTTAATAGGGAGTGTAAGAAATATGTTTTTCGTTTGCAGACTTGTCACAAAATTCTTGTTAGAATATATATGGTGTAAGCCCATGTAGTGAAGTATTTTTTAATAAGCCGGTAGGGGTCCCCGCAAAACCCCAACTTATCTATCAAAAAAGAAAAAAATTGTACTAAATATTTTATGGCCTACACTATAAGATGATCCAAACCGTCCATCTAATGGTCCAAACAGTCCATTTTCGGGTGGAGTGACCCGGCCCGTTTCACCAATTTCCCCATAATTTAGAGGGAAATGATGTGATTATGAGAGTTTTTATATAGTGTAAGTCCTGATAGTGAATATTTTTTTTGAAAAAGTACTGTATGGCTTACATCGTAGGATGAACCAAACCGTCCATTTCATGGGCCACAATGTAAGTAGGTTGTATGCCAAAATTCATTTTCATAGGATAATTACAACCCTCCAACCAATAAATGTTTCCTAAATATGCCGTTCCTCTATAGGCTGCAGGGCTAGGATCATCGCATGGAAATGTGTTTTTTGGGAACACCCTATTTACGATGTGGCCCATCAATTGGAGGGTTTGGATAGTCCTATGGTGTAAGTTGAGTGTAAGAAATATGTTTTTGGTTTGGAGGCTTTGTCACAAAATTCTTATTAAAATATATATGGTGTAAGCCCATGTAGTGAAGTATTTTTTAATAAGCCGGTAGGGGTCCTCGCAAAACCCCAACTTATCTATCAAGAAAGAAAAAATTGTACTGAATATTTTACGGCCTACACCATAGGATGATCCAAACCGTCCATTTAATGGGCCACAATATACATTGATTGTTCCTAAAAATATTTTTACAGATGATAATCCAAATATGCTGTTCCTCTATAGACTGCAGGGCTAGGATAGGATCATCGCATGGAAATGTGTTTTTTTGGAGAACCCTATTTACAATGTGGCCCATCAATACTGTTTTTATTTTAATAGGGAGTGTAAGAAATATGTTTTTGGTTTGCAGGCTTTGTCACAAAGTTCTTGTTAGAATATATATGGTGTAAACCCATGTATTGAAGTATTTTTTAATAAGCCGCTAGAGGTCCCCGCAAAATCCCAACTTACCTACGAAAAAATAAAAAAATTGTACTGAATATTTTACGGCCTACACCATAGGATGATCCAAACTGTCCATTTAATGGGCCACAATATAAATTGATTGTTCCCAAAAAATATTTTACAGATGATAATCCTTTGTTCATGCACGTGCATGGCACGTGCATTTTTACTAGTATTGTATAATCTATCGAAAGCCTTGGTCATCCCTCGGGTTATTTAAAACTTATACATATGAAGTTTTCTTTAACTGCTAACCATGTGATGCGTGTTCTCTTACCATATTTATATGGGATTTGCTAGCGACCTTCGCAGAGAGGCATTTTGTGGCTGGCTTTTGCATGTGAGAGCAGCCACATAGGCTCACTTTTCAGCAGGTTTTGTCTCATTAGTCCTTTATTTAATTCATCTGAGGTGGCTGCTATCACATGCAAGCAAATCCCTGTTTATGTTGTATAATATATTTGTCAAAAACTTGGGTTCCCCTTGTTTTATTCGAAACCTTATAGATACGAAGTTTTATTTAGATATGAACCTCAGTGTTGAGTGCTGTCTGCTTGAGAACTCTTGAACTGACTGAATGCAAAAATTGGTAAAATGTCCATACCTTGGAAATTGTGCATGAGGATTAGAGTTCTTACTTGCCACTGGTCCCGGCAAGAAGCACACATGAGGAGAAGACCTGCGCTCACGACCAAACGGTAAAAAAACCACTACTCTGAAACTGACTGGATGCAGAAATGGTTAGAAGTCCATACTTTGGAGATTATGCCTCTATTTATAAGAGGGATTAAAGTCATCAGTTGTCATTGGTCCCAACTAAAGCACACCAGGAGAAGATAAGTGCTCACGAAAAAACGGTAAAAAAACCACCATTCTGGAACAGACTGAATGCAAAAAATGGTTAGAAATCATACCTAGGAGGAGATTGTGCCTCTATTTATAAGAGGGATTAGAGTCCTAATACGGAGTTTGGACTTCGAGAACGCTCTCTAGTGCTAAGATCAGAACCTAGAACAACAATATTAGCTCAGGAATGAGAACTCTGGAACAGACTGAATGCAAAAAATGGTTAGAAATCCATACCTAGGAGATTGTGCCTCTATTAATAAATAGAGATTAGAGTCCTAATACAGAGTTTGGACTCCGAGAACGCTCTCTAGTGCTAAGATCAGAACCTAGAACAACAATATTAGCTTATGGATGAGAACTCTGGAACTGACTGAATGCAAAAATTGTTCAAAGTCCATACCTTGGAGGTTGTGCCTCTATTTATAGGATGGATTATAGTCCTTACTTACCATTGGTCCCAGCTGCTTGAAGTAGGGATGTTCGTTCGGTTATAACCGAACGGAATAGACCGAAATTTCCAAAAACGGAATCGAAACCGAACTGATTAAAAATTTGGACCGAATAGTGGGAGTAAGAGGAAAAAAGCAAAATCTTGCTTTGGATCGGAGGGCTAGGATCATCCTATCGAAATGATTTTTTGAGCACAACCTAATTAAGTTGTGATAAATCAAATGGACGGTTTTGATCATCCTAGGGAGTGACCATATAGCACTTTTTTTTGGCAAAATAATGGTTTTTATCCATAATTTTGGTTATTCGGTTAATCGAATTTTTTTTTGATATAACCGAAACCAAACCCAAATAACCGAATTTCCAAAAAAATAAATAACAGAAACCGAACCAAACCAATTCAGTTCGGTTATTCAGTTATAACCGAATAATGAACAACCCTAGCTTGAAGCACAACTGAGGAGAAGACCTGCGCGCTCACGCCAATAGTAAAAAAACCAACCGGAGTGTGGACTTCGGGGAGGCTCTCCGATGCTTAAGTAAGAACCGGCAACAGTAATATGAATTTTCTGATGAAAACTCTAGAACATATTAAATGCAAAAATAGTTAAAAGTCCATATCTTTGAGATTGTGCCTCTATTTATAAGTCCATACCTAGGAGATTGTGCCTCTATTTATAAGAGGGATAAGAGTCCTAACACGGAGTTTGGACTCCGAGGACTCCCCCCAATGCTAAGGTCAGAAACTAGAACAACAATATTAGCTTAGGGATGAGAACTCTGGACTGACTGAATGCAAAAATTGTTAAAAGTCCGTACCTTGGAGGTTGCGCCTCTGTTTATAAGGTGGATTATAGTCCTTACTTGCCATTGGTCCCAGCTGCTTGAAGCACACTTGAGAAGACCTGCGTGCTCACGAGTAAATAGTAAAAAAACCAACAGGAGTTTGGAGGCCGGGGAAGCTCCCCGATGCTTATGTCAGAACCAACAACAATTAAAAGTCCATACTTTTGAGATTGTTAGTAGGTGGGAGGAGTCCCCTACCCACCTATGGCCCGGTGTGCCCGACTTCGTCCTTGGGCCTGCGGGTGTTAGGGGTTAGGTGCCACATGTCGCACTCACCTGTCGACTCGTTCCTATCCCATTACGTAGTAAGAGACATAAGGTTTGGATCATTTAACTAGTGGGTCCCATAATGGAGAGTCTAACAGATAAATGGTTTCAATCATACAACTAGTGGGTCCCATAATGGAGAGTCTAACAGATAAATGGCTTCAATCGGGTCCCTTGGACTTAAATCATTTCATTTGTTAAAAGCATCCTTATGTTCATTTATCCCCCTTTTTCTTCCCCCGACCACCCTTCTAGTGTAAAAATAGTAGTCATGAATATACACTGGAGGGGTGGCCAGGGTATAAATTGTAATTTGAGGTGTGCTATGTCATGCCATGCGTAAATGACAGAACAGGTGGGTCCTTATCCTTTATTTTTTTTCTAAAGAAGAAAAGAAAGCTAATCATTCATCAACATCAATGAATTCGGGCTATGGTTGGTGATGAATCTTTCCACAATTATATATAGTATTAAGCTTTGCAGTTCAAAGTCCCTATTATGAGACCCATATTAGAGCAAGTGCACTTGTCCCCACTCGCACCAATGGGATATTTTGTTCACATAAAAAGTACAAAAGCATTGCCAAAACAGGTTAAAGAACACAACTTAGGAAATCAACCCCCTCCCCTGTAGGATGATGTGTTTTGAGCCAGAATCAGAATTGGAATAGACATTATATTCTGATTCTCCATTAAACAGAATGAGAAAAACAAATTAAAATATAAATTTTAATTCAATAAATTCTCATAAAAGTTCTATACCGATTCCGGCGAAATCAGAATACCAACTCTTGGGGCGTGGAAGCAGATTCTCACAAATTTTCCGATCGGATTTCGGCTCCTTGATTCTGTTATTATTATTATTATTTTTTAACAAAATGTTGGAATCAAGCGGGATTGGAAACAGATCCCGATTCCATTTTTGCTTACACAGGTTGTGCCCGTAAAATTCTGTATATCCGAGGGTTAGGATTATCTTACGGGGAAATTTTGAGAGGGGGACCAAAAATTGAATTAGGCATAGGTGACCCCGGCTTTACTCTACTTTACTTTTAGGAGTTTTGCAAAAAGAGTAACCTACCATGCAGTATTTTCAAAACAAGTAACATGGTTTGCTAATTTGCAGTATGCATTGGGCCCCCTTTTAACGTGATTTTGACGTTAAAAAGCATTAAAGTTTCCCGCTATGGGGGCGAATGGGTACTGCAGAGGGGGTGAAAATATCATCACCATTTGCCAAAACAGAGGACATTTGGCCCTTTTTTGCAAATGGGGTAGACTTGAACGCCTATTGACGGAATTCAAACGTAAGATGATAATAAGTTTGAAAATGATAAAATTGCCCTTTATTTAAAGAATATCACCTTGATTTTTAGAGTTTTTGTATGGTGTAAGTAGGGGTGGCCAGAACCGAACCAGAACCGAAGAACCGAACCGGAACCGAACTGTAAAAAAATATTTTTGGTCCGGTTCGGTTCCACTGATGAAGAACCGAACTTATTCGGTTCGGTTCCGGGTCTAATCTTCTCGGTTCGGTTCCAGAACCGAAGAACCGAACTTTGGATATATATATATATATATATATATATATATATATATATATATATAATATTTTTATATTTCTATTATACATATACTTAATAATATAAATTACTTATAATATTAATAAGTAATAGTTAATACTATTCTTATAATAAGAAAGTAACTTATATTATAACTTTAATTAAAAGTTTTTATAAATTATAATTAATAATTAATAATTAGCCTTTAGAACCGAAGAACCGGACCGAACCGATTATGTTCGGTCCGGTTTGGTTCGGTCCTCCTGTGTACTATGGTTCGGTCCTACTGTGTACTACGGTTCGGTTCGGTTCTTACGGTTCATGGAATCGAGAACCGAGAACCGAAAAAAAAGGAACCGAGAAGCGAGAACCGAACCGGTGGCCACCCCTAGGTGTAAGCTTGCATAGTTTAGTATTTTTGAAAAAAGTACTGTACGACCCACCATAGGATGATCGAAACCGTCGTAAATAGGTTGTGCCCCCAAAATTCATTTCCACAAGATGATCCTAGCCTTCTGATCTTCAGAGAAACTGCATGCTATGGTAATCTCTATAGATCTGAAGGCTAGGATCATCCTATGGAAATTATTTGTTGTTGGGCACAACCTACTTACGTTGTGGCCCATCAAATGGATGCTTTGGATCATCCTATGGTGTGGACTTTACACTACCTTTTGAAAATATTGAATCGAAGGCTAGGATCATCCCATGGAAATGATTTTGTGGTCGCAACCTATTTACGTCGTGGTCTATCAAATGAATGGTTTGGATAATCCTATGGTGTGGGCAATCCATTACTTTTTGAAAACATTGAACTACACGGCCTTACACCATATAAAAATTCAGGTTTTTAAATACGCTAAGGCCCTGTTCGTTTGGGATTATCAATCATGGGATTACTGTTATGTAATATGATTATTGTAATCACCTATTATTACATAATTGATTATTGCAATCTCCTCCCTATGTATTAGAAGTTAGAATCCTATCTCGTTTGCAAATACTGCAGAGTGATTATTAGTTGGTTACTCTTTTAACAAAAAACCCTTTCTTTTATTTAGTCTCAAACAAGGAAAAACTTAAATAACTGACCCTTGGCCAGACTATTAGACGGGGCCATGATGCGACATCCAAAATAAGAAACCTATGTTACGGTGAGAAGAGACTCACCCTAACATTCCCCTTCAAATCAGGAAATCCGGTAACCAGATTTTTTTATTGGAACTTATCCATGACCGAGACCGCCCGGCGCCAATCTTAGTGTTCAAACGTGGATTCTCTCTCTCTCTCTCTCTCTCTCTCTCTCTCTCTCTCGTTTGTTTGCACTTTGCAGGATCCCAAGGAATAAGTGTTTTGGCCTTTACTTGAATCTGTTCTGCCACTGCAAAAATCCAAACTTCTCCACGAGTTTGGTAAGCTGGACTTGCTTATCTAATTTTGTTTGGGCGGTGATTTTTTCGCCTCCACTGTAGGATAATGCACCCCACTGGTAAGGTGATTTGACGTCCAAAAGCGTTAAAGTCTGCCCACAATTCACGTTTACAGGGGGCGCATTATCCTACAGGGGGCGAAAAATTATTTCCCTTTTGTTTCTCTCTCTCTCTTTCTCTCTCTCTCTCTCTCTCTCTCTCTCTCTCTGTAAGGTCTTCGCATGATTATTCTTAATCCTTCATGAAACTGTGGTAATTTCTTGATCTTAGGCTGTTTTTATGGTTCCTTTCCTATGAAAAAAGCACAGAGTCTTGTCATTTTCATCTTTTCTTTGCTCATAGCGTGGTCTGTACTTGAAAAAAAGCAATGGGTCTTTTCATTTTCATCTTTTCTTTTGCTCATAGCATGATCTATATACTCTTTGCGAGATGGAAAAATAGGGTTTTTTCTGTTGGTTTAGAGGAGATCTTGCAGAAGAAAACACTAGAGGATAGAAATTCCATATCTTGAAACGACGTGGTGGAATCTGTTCTTTTCTTCAGAAAATTAGGGCTTATTTGCTTATGTTGCCAATCTTGTTCAATTAGGGCTCTGTGCTACGAATTGAGTGAACGAATCGATTTGAAGTTTCGTTTCCTTAAATTCCATCTTTTAATTCCCCTGTAAGCCTTATATTAAACTCATCTTTCTTCATTTCTACTTAGTTGTATTAAGTAGCCTGCATGCCATGCTATTTGTCGCGTCATTCTTAAGGGGCTGTTTGGATACGCGGATTTTAGAATCCGGGATTTCTTCAAAATTGTAGCTAAGAGACAAGAGAAGAAGCGGACCAGCCGTCGTTTTTGACTCGTTTTTTAGTTCTCGCCCTTCTTTCCGTCAGCAGGAGAGTAGCAGATCCTCTCATGTTTCCACGTTTTAGAAATCTCAGGATGCGGGAGACATTTTTAAAACCTGAATTTCTCACTTAAAATCCAAGAAACGCTGTGAGGATAGCATACAACAGCTTGATCATGAACCCTCTTTTACACTGTTTTCAAACTAAAAACCTGGATTCTAAAATCCGCGTATCCAAACGGCCCCTTAAATTTTGCTGCTGAGTTCCACCTATGTTCACCTACACTACTTCTTCCTTATTTAGTTGTTTAAATATGAACCAGGGCATTTTAGTGCTTAAGAAAAATTATTGTACATAAGAGTAGAACAACTTCACTAACTATTGCTTCTTCTGATAGTTTTTTGCATTGTAAGAAGGAATGAAAGCTTTAAACTATATCACAGTTCTTAGTCATGCACACATTCAAAATTTGCGAATCAATGAACCGAATAATAGTGATCCAAGCCTAGAAAACAATGTTTTCTAGGTATCTTGTGGATTTTGAGCTGCGAACCAAAGTTCAATTGAACTGAAGCATAAACTTGACAGTTGTGAACTACCTTTATTCATGAAAAACTTTGAATGTTAATAGGAATGTCAGACATAGCTGTACTGTAGACTGTCCTCTAATCATTGTGTCATAGATAATGTACTTGCTCAAATATAATGGAAGAAGTACCTTAGTTTAATTATCAGATTTTCTCTATCTTTCAACATATAATCAGTCAAATTCAATGTGTGAATATGTTGTCAGTCCAAGAAAAAGTTTACATATTCAGGAAAGTTACATACTTTTTGGGTATATGCGTTTCATGACATTTGATCTTCAACCTGGAATCTGGAAGAAGTATGCTAGTTAGTTGTCCATTAGAAATTTGTTTTCAGATTTTCAGAATTTAAGTTACTTGTTACAGGGGAAACTCTTGTCTAGTTCAACTGATGGCTTGCTTTTGTTTTGGTAAAACATATTCCGGTACAATACAACTTAGGCCTATTATACCTGAGATAAACTTCCTGTGTTACATCTGGAGATAACAAAAGACACAACTCTTTTGGTAATGGTTCAGTCCTGTCAATCTTGGATTCTTCCATAGCACCTTTATTTGTGAGTTAGTTGCAATAGAATTTCTTCATGGTAGATGTCTATGATGGGGTGGTTCCAAATTGGTGCAGGAGTTACCTGCAAGGCTGCAATCATTCACAATCAAAACAATGGACCAATGTAACTGTTGCCTGTTAATGGCCTGCACTATATAGTTTGAATCAGCTGTAATTGATAGTCCTTCTTTTGGGTGTCTTGGATGACTTTAGCCTCTCTAATAGTGAAAATGCCTCCACATATAGGCTAGGCTTATTACCAAGAGGGACCAATGTTGCCACCTGAGTGCCGCCCATCACATTTCTAGTGATCATTTTTGCACCAATTTGGTCAGTATTGTTGCAGAGGGCTCCCTCAAAATCCAATTTGCTTCAATGTATAGGAGATTTTCAAAAATTACCTTCCTATTGGAAGGGACGGAGACCTAATTGGTGACAAGTCTTAACGATGTGAGATTCTGTGTCTGGATAGTATCTATTATCAGAGTTTCCATGACGATATTCTTCAATGGATTTTAAGATCATAGCTGCAATAACGTCAGGGGGATCAAGACACTTTCTGAAAATGCATAGATTCCTCGTTTTCCTTAAATGCCAGACAGTGTAGGCAATGGTTGCAAGTCATAACTCTCGATATCGACCTTCTCCTTGATTCATGTGTCTCCAACAAAGGAATCGTAAGATTTTTTTTCTTCTGGTCCTCCATTTATTTGAGGCCATCTTGAGAGATCTCTTTGCCATACTTCTTTGGCAAATAGAGATTTGAGCATAGTGGTTCACTGATTCATTGTGCTCTTGGCAAAAAGTGCACGATATGTCATAGGTTGTGAATTGAGAAGATAAGACTCTCATGGAGACTCAGTTTTTAAGTAAAAACCATATGACTAATTTGAATCGTGGTTACACTCTATCTTAAGCCCATCTAAGATTGTCAATCTCTGGTCTCAGAGGTAAGTAAATACTGGTTATAAGGTTCTTAATCTCCTCATTGGTAAGGGGAGTAAGGTTACCTTTATCCCGATGGGGAGGGGATCACGTGATTTAATCCGCCACTTCAGCATTCTCTGCCAGTGGGAACACACCTGGAAGGGTATAGTCGAGTTGCTGTAGATGTTTCTAAAAGAGCCAAGTGTCTATTGATTTGTTGACCATTTACCCACTTTCCAAGTTATGCTTGATGTCAACAATTGTTTCCCTTTTAGGATCTCAGGCCACACCAAGGAGTCATTTAATGTAGTAACATCTAATATCATTTGCATTGCATTGCATCTACCTCCCCCTTTGAACTGTTTTTTTTGTTGGGTGGTTTGGCTGGAAATTATTGTCTGTGCTCCATACAAATCCTCACGGATATGTCACACTAATTTTCATTTGATTCTCTGAATGTTCTAGCAGGGAAAAATGAGAGAAATTCAACTGGGTTCTCACACCATAAGATCCCATGGAATCAAAGTGGCAAGATCGCATATGCATGATTGGGTTATACTGATTCTACTTGCGGTGATAGATGGAATTCTGAATGTTATTCATCCATATTACCGCTTCGTTGCGAAGGAAATGATGGATGACCTTAGATACCCCCTGAAAAGTAACACTGTGCCATTTTGGGCTGTTCCAGTAGGTTTATCTATATCATATATATATATTTGAATTGTTTATCTATATCATATTTGCAATGATGTTATCATTTAAAGAACTTGGATGTCTCATAGATATGGTGATCTCTTGTATAAAGTGTCATTGATTCTCTTTCTATCCTGGTAAATCAGATGATTTCAATAGTGCTGCCTTTTGTCATTTTCATAGGCATCTACTTTCGTAGAAAAGATGTCTATGATCTACACCATGCAATACTAGGTAATTGTTGCTTTCACATACATAACCTTTTTTTGAATAGGTAAACTTTTTACTATCAGTTTAAGAAACATTTTAAATTTAAGATGCTAACATGACTATATTTGCAAGAGCAGGACTTTTGTTTTCTACACTGCTAACAGGGGTTATAACGGATGCAATCAAGGATGCTGTTGGTCGACCCCGACCGGACTTCTTTTGGCGCTGTTTCCCTGATGGAAATGATGTAGGTTCATGGGAATAATTAAACTTTGATTAGTAGTTCTTAAATCTTTGTTTTTTTGTTTATTTTTGCCGATTGATATTGCCACCCCCTTTTTTGCTGTTCTACTCAATATGAGATTTTCTATTGTTTAATATATAATTTTGAAGTGAGAGAGGTTGTGGGTGGTGGGGGTGGGGGGTGGGCAGCATTTGTAGTCAAAGAAGCCTGGACCAAAGTCCTTCTTTTGCAATTTCATCGACTTGACATATCAATCTCGTTGCTGGTTCTCCATCACCTTGTCTCTACGCAGAACTCAGCACTGGACATGTCATATTCAACAATGCTGAGGCTCAAATCCAAAGCAAAGATCTCTGTGGGTGGCTGGACCAAGGTTACCTGGAACGCGGTTCGTTTCGGTACGCGGTACGAGAACGGGTACGGGGTACGATCGTAGTTCGGTACGCGGTACGATGAGGGTATATATATATATATATATATATATATATATATAATTTCATATATTTTTACAAGAATGTCATTCCATAGTACACACTACACACTTTTAATACACAAAATAAAAAAACCTCGTGTATGTCATACATATTGTTTCAAAAAGAAATTTCCCGTTGGAATATATGAATATCCTTCCATAGTCCATACTACATCCATTTAATAAAAAAATAAAAAAACCTCATGTATGCCCTACATATTTTTTTCAAAATAAAGCTCTAGTTCCAATTCAACCCAACATATATAAAATTTGTAGCTCTCTCCAT
The DNA here is from genome assembly GCF_043159265.1 of Tasmannia lanceolata. Classification (NCBI taxonomy): domain Eukaryota; kingdom Viridiplantae; phylum Streptophyta; class Magnoliopsida; order Canellales; family Winteraceae; genus Tasmannia; species Tasmannia lanceolata. Next base: position 28,578,028 of record NW_027518685.1, read on the forward strand.
CTCTCTTCTAGTCTATATGCATCTCTCTCTCTTTCTCTCCCGCGGGTCGCCGCGGTTCGTCATTTTTGGCAATCCGGGTCGTTAGTGAACCACGTTTCGGATCGTGCGACCCCGGATCGCGGATCGGAGGGCGGATGGTGAATCCGGTAACTATGGGCTGGACTGTGTTTCCATAGAGGACAGTCTCCAACAATGGCAAGTGTCAACTCCTTGTCTAGAGGAGGCAGACACTCTGTTCACCGGATTCACATGTAACCATACACTTGGAATATAAATGATTTGAAGAGAGCTGAAATAAAAAAATAAAAAAAATAAATTGAATAAGTGATCCGTTCTAGATTTTTGGGATGGAGAGGAGGAAAATCTCTCTCTCTCTCTCTCTCTCTCTCTCTCTCTCTCTCTCTCTCTCTCTCTCTCTCTCTCTCTCTCTCTCTCTCTCTCTCCTGCTTCAAGTCCATGCTGTTAATGTATAAAAGATTAAATAACGCCATCTCCAACCGCTTAAGCTTTTGGAGTAGGTGGTTATTTCACATGGTATCAGAGCAAAAATCCACATCTAGTGGCCAACCCAAAAGAGGGGCCACATGTGCCACGTGTAGTCCAACCCTAAAAAGTGGGGCCACACGTGAGGGGGAGTGTTGAAGTATAAAAGATTAAATAACACCATCTCCAACGACTTAAGCTTTTGGAGTAGTTGGTTGTTTCACACATGCACGCAAACCAAGAATTTGAAATGGAATTTTATTCATTTTGTAATAAATTACTTAATAGGCAAAAGGACAATAAACAGATGGGGGGGTGGCAATATCAGTCCACTCCAATGTTGCTATATTTACTGCTCATCGTTCTTGAATGGAGTGCTCATTGATGTATTGTTTCCATAGGCATACAATAATATCACAGGAAATGTTATTTGTCATGGAGAGGATAAGGTCATTAGAGAAGGACATAAGAGTTTCCCAAGTGGTCATACTTCATGTAAGCAGCATTATCTTGACATGTATCATTTTGTCAGTATTTAAAATATGTACTAGAAAGTGGTCATAATGCATTTTGCGTAAGCTGAGCAGAATGCAAATTACGTACTAGACAGTAGAAATGAGACTTTCTAACCAGGAAATTCAAAATATAACTTAGTTTAAGTCTCTATGCTTTTCCACTCAGAGAGTCAAATCAAGCGGGCAATTATATTAAAGGTCCTCACTTTAAAAGACGCATTTTCCTTTTATTCAGATGTACACATCTATTTGCTGAGGCTTTTATTTTCTACAGGTTTTCAGACTATGTTTTTTATAATGAAAAGTTCCATGTATGTTTTGGTATTTATCAATAATAACCACACTTTTAACAAATTATAATCTCAATATGTAGTCTAAGGTTCACTGAGTGGCACATATACCGTACTTAAAATCAATGGTTCTGGGCTCTTATAGTCAAATTTGGATGTGCTTCCATTAATCTTGTATTTAAATTTGTGACCTTCAGAAAGATATCTTATGAATACATGGGCTTCATTACGCAGGGTGCTTTGCAGGTCTTGGTTTTCTTGCGTTATACTTGGCAGGGAAAATAAAAGCATTTGATCGTAGCGGCCATGTGGCAAAACTCTGCATTGTCTTTCTTCCTTTGCTTATTGCATCGCTTGTTGGAGTTTCCCGAGTGGATGACTATTGGCACCATTGGCAGGATGTGTTTGCCGGAGGTCTTCTAGGTTTGTGCCAATATGGTTGGCAATTTAATAAATTAAGTCAATTTTCAATTAATACTATCATCAATGCATATTGATGCTTGATCATTCTCTTACAATGTGTTGCTTGCAGGTGTTATAGTGGCTACATTTTGCTATCTGCAGTTCTTTCCAGCCCCATATCATACTGAAGGTAACATTGTAACTGTTTCACAATATTATGTATAATTGTTACCATTTTCTTCGAAAAGTGTGAATAGATTAAAGCTTTATATTTTATTGTTGTTGGATTGCCTTTTATTTATTAAAATTTGATATTAAGATAGATGCTTAGGGATAGTTCTGTCATTAGAATATACTTGTAGGGATAGTATGGTCTTTACTTTTACCGTTAAAAAAAAGGATGGTCTTTACTTTTACAGAAATGCACTTCTTTTCTTGTTGTCCACTGAAGAATTCTATATATGTGTTCATTTAGTCCTTTCGTTATACTGCCTTTCGAAATTATTCCCTGGTATTCATCAAGGTTGCCAAGGCGGGAATCAAAAGCGGGATTCGATTCGGGATTCGAAAGCGGGAATCGAAGGATCCTGGGATGGTTGGATGGGTTTGCCAGAGAGTCGACGGAGATTCGTCGGGGATTTGCCGGGGAATCGCTGAGAGTCGTGGGGAGTTGGGATTCGCTGGGGATTCGCAGGGAATCGCCTGGGAATCGGGGTTCCTATAAAGTGGGAATTGGGGTTTTCATAAATTGGGAATCGGGGATTCGAATCGAATCACGGTTCGGATTCGCGATTCGGGGATTTGCTAATCCCCAACTCTAGGTACAAATCCTGCTTCTCTGGTATTCATCTTATTTCCTGGTATTCATCTTATTTGTTACATGTGCAATCAGAGCAACAAGCATTCTAAGGCTTTGCTGCATATTTGATCTCTTTCAGAACCTGCAATGTTTGTGAGCATCACCACTGTCAATGAGATTTGTCTCGTCTTGTTTCTCACCTGTTTAAGGTTTATTATTACGTAATTCACCATTTCCGGGCTTGGTTGCAAGCTTGTTATGACCCGTCAGTCAGGTCTTTTTCCTTCAATGTCATCACATCAAGACAAATTATTCATGTATAAAGAAATCTCAATGCCATAACCATCTTACATCACCTTTTTGTATGCACATAATAACATTGCATTTAGTAGGTGGACTTAATTCTCTATAACAAAGCAGTTGGAGACATCCCATCCGGTTTGTTTCAGGTTGGTGATGGGATATATTTAATTTTTTTTTCTGTTTCGTGTGACACTTTTCATAAAGTGCTGATTCCTTCTGTTATTTTTTTGTGGTTGATCTGTTAATAATTGATGGCATCGGCTGGTTTTGGCTAGTGCGTAATAACCTCGTCCTTCAAGCTGTTCAATGCAAGTTAGGTCAGAACAATATTCTTCAAATTATGAGCTGCAAGATTTCTTTTTGAGTTAAAAATTTGTTGGATCTCATCAGTGAGGTTCTTGATCCCATCCCTCACAACCCTCCTTCCAATAATTGGAAATCAAGACATGAGTTGGTTATGTCAAGGACAATCAACTCTGTGGACAATCAACTCATGTATATGAAAACTCCCAAGGAAATGTGGGTCCACCTCTATGAATGTTCTGTGATGTAAGTATAGCAACGCTATTTTAGCCGGGATAATTGCATTCATCCAATTCCTTAAATTAGCTCTTGGTTCCATAAATTGTCATGTCTCGATGTTCATCTGAGACTTCAATGATGGAGAGGAAAGACAAGTCCCTCACATGTTGGCAAAATAGATACCCAAATTGATTATTTGAGAGTTCAGATCTTCTGCTTGAAGCTCATTTCTCATAGTGAAGTTAAGTCACTCTTGGTTAAAAAAAAGCTCAGAAAAAAGGTTGTGGATGAAGTTACAGTGGTTGTTGCTAGAGATGGAGATAATGACCTTAATGGCATGGATTTTGCACAAAATGCAAAGTTATGAATTATCGTTTCTATTGACTCCAAAGATCGTTGCCCAAACTTATTCTCAACGAGGAGATATTGGCCATGCATATCAGCGTCACCTTGCGATTGGGGAAGAGGTCCCTTGCAGAGTATTTGTTGTTAACTTATCATGCACCACCTAGGAGAGGTTTAGTTAGTACAAACCAATTATTCTGTACGAAATTGCTGAATCCATTAGAATACAAATTGATAAGAAGAGAATATTTGAATTTTATCATGGCTTAATCCTGAATGCAAGGCATAGGTGGTTAATGCCCTTTGTATGTATGTTCTACCACCTCTCCATGAGTTTGAGGTGAGGGATTAGAAGAAAAAATGGGCCGAAAATATTATTCTTGGTCAGCAATCAGCACTTCTTTTTTATGCTAGATCAAGGTATTAGTGTACATGGAGGAAGAGATGATGCAGTGTACGCAGTGAAGTAAGCTAAGATCTGGAATTCAGAATAGCTCAGAACTCTTCTGCTTCAGTTCACAATAGACTCAACTGAATTTTCTGTTCTATGGAACTAATTACTACAGTTCTATGCAGATCTAAACTCGCTTTCTCAAACAGGATTCAGATGTTACATGAGTTCTTCACAAAGTCTCAAATAGTTCAACTGATTTCAATTCTACTATGGCTTGGAAAAACACTAACGGAGCTGACTGTCATGGACTGATCTTGATCAGCACCAAGGTTTTAAATTTCGACCGAAATCCGAAATTTCAGGTTTCGGTTGATTCCGAAATCGAAATTGCGTAAACCCGAAACGTTACTTTATTTTTCGGTCGAAATTCGTTTTCCTCGAATTTCGGTCCTAAATTGTAGGGACATCACGCTGGAAAGTAGAATTTATTAATTATTGAATATTTCCCTGAAATTCCGGGTGAAATTAGGGCCGAAATTTCAGGCGAGGATAAAATTTTGCTTTTTTGATTTCGTGCGATTTCGAACGAAATTCCGAAATTTCGGCAAGAATTTCGGTTTCGATGAGTACCGAAACGCAATACGAAACCGAAATTTAAAACCTTGATCAGCACGATGTGGACTTTGAAATTCAATTCAAACTGAACTAAATGAATTGAATTGCAAATCTACGACTCTAGCTGATACTTCTGAACTGATTTCAGATCAGTTCTGAACTAGAGTAAGGTGCTTTATGTGAAATAGCCTTGCAGATCCTGCAACTGGAGCACTTAAACGGTCAAGGATGTGGTGTTTCTTTCAGGAATTTTGAGCTGAAAAATTCCAGACACAATGATTCTGAAATAGATCTGTTACTCTGCTGATAAATGTCTGAATTTACACCAGTAAACATCCGAAAATAATCCAGAACTTATAACAAATGCTAGATCGGGCGTGATGCTGCTTTGTTCTGTATTGGACTTGAATTTCAATCTCAAAAAAGAACTGGATGACTTGATTGCAGGTCTGCAAATCATGGTTCAGTTCAAGAGAGAACTAAACTGTAAATTTCAGATCTTGCATGAAGTGTTGGCACAAGCAATTCACGGTTCTCAGCTCCAAAACCAAGCAGATCTGAATTTAATCTTGGAATGCTTGTTGGATCTAGTGAATTAAATTGTTATAATGACAGTTCTAGAATGTAATTCAGCCCATGTGTCTGCCTTGAACAGTACTGTTTTGAGCAGCGGCAGTTCACCAACAGATGGTTTAAATTTAGATCTGGTCTGAAATTGGTTGATATCTCTGTAGCAACAAACTTGACCCACCCAGCTGATTTGTAACAGCAGTTTTGAAACCGGTTAAAACTCAAATTTGGTTTCACTGAAATCTGAAATATATGGACGCTTACAAGATGAATAAGATCCGCCTCTAGTTGGAACAGATCTGTGCTCTGCCTTATTATAGCAACACACTTCAGAAATTCCAATAAAAAAATCCAGAACTGAAATTTGATTATGTTCTGGTTTGTAACTCAAGCAAGGGGACGCTAGAGTGTTTGAACCGATGGTGAAGAAGAACTGAACTAGTTCAGTCCTTGATCTTGCATGCAACAAGTTATAGAACAGTGAAGAAAGATCTAGTAAAAGGCAGCAATACTTGTCTGCAATTCCAACTCTTATTAAGAGGTAAGATGGAATTCTGTTCAGGAAACATAACTTCTCACAACTAAAGTTTCAAACTCAAATCCAGAAACAATAGCAGCTGCTACAAAAGGAGAGGGATGGGCTTTTATTTAGCAGGCCTTTCAGAACTAAAACCAACTGTTATGACTGTACTGGACACTAAGTGACTGGTCACATGACTAGCTGAAGTGTCACATGACTAGAGTGTCACTTTGCTGCTCAGGTGGTTCTCTTGCACTGCCTCTAGAGCCTCTCAGATCCTTGAATTGTTTAGGATAGTCCAGCCACTTTTGAATATCGGCTGCTATCTCTTCAACATGAGGCATCCAGAGGCCACAATGATAATTTTTCTACAGAAAGACAAATTAAAATGCACCCCTTGTGGCTTGTGAAGACATACTAAAGAGGCATATTGATGCAGCACACAGCTGTATGTACCTTTTTTTTTTTGATTGGCCACATCCGTTTGTAATTGAAACTAGAAATTGGGGAAGGAAGATGAGCATTGAAGAAAGAACTATTTATGAATTTTGGTTATTTTGTTTGAATTTTCAAAAATTCTTTTTTAGGTTTTAGAAGTCCATGCTTTGGAAAACAATGTTGTTTGACGCTTCTAGAATTTCTATTTTGAATTGAGGAGGATTAAGGTGAGGAAGGAAGGTTGTATTAGGATTGGTTGAATTTTTTTTTAATGGCAAGATTGGTTTATAATTAGAGACAATTTGTTATAGAAAGTAATATTTTTAGAGGAGGTTATGGTTGTTTCCCTTAGAAAGTTTCTAATTTTGTTTTGAAAGAATTCTAGCTTGTTTAGGGTTCTTTAAGAAGTATTTGAAACTTACAAATTTTGTAGGAAAGGTCTACAATATTTGTGTCTAGGAAGGAAACTGCTTTGGAGGTGAAAAGCATCTCTTTATAATTTATATGATGTAAAATACTCTCTTTAGAAAGTTGACTAATTATGAAATTGAAGTTTATGCAAGGATTTTCACCTTTTCTCTAATTTTTTTCTCTTTGAAACAACACCGTATTTTGTTCTCTGTGTTTTCTTTTATTGACAGATGTGATTGATTGTATTTTGGGTTGACTTTAAGCTAATCAAAGCGAGTTTTATCTTATGACATATTTGGTAACATGGCTGCAAGGAATCATGCTCATAAAAGTTGACTTTTATTGACAGATGTGATTGATTGTATTTTGGGTTGACTTTAAGCTAATCAAAGCGAGTTTTATCTTATGACATATTTGGTAACATGGCTGCAAGGAATCATGCTCATAAAAGTTTTGGTGGAGGCTGAAGGTATAATAATTAGTATTTTGAAACATGGTTTTAAATTTCGGCCGAAATCCGAAATTTCGGATTTCTGTGAGGACAGGATAAATGGATTGAATTATGCATAATATTCGACTCTTGAGACAAGGAGTGGTTGGGGCAACACAGACGGAGGCCAACAATCTTTTAGTGAACACCATTAGTATCTAGAAGGGGTGTCCAAGGTGGAATTCAAGCCTGAATACAATTAGGAGGTGGAAATGGGGTTCTATTTGTTGGAAAACAGAATGAGGGAGTTTTGGAGAAGCAAAATCTACTTGTTAAAATGAGGGATGAAGCCTTTAACGAAGAAGAGGATTTGACTTCATCCAACATGATACCAAAGGTGAAGAAAGTTATGGTGGAAGGAATTCATGATCAAGAGTACAGTGAGTATCTAAAAGATGAGGTGAATGATTAAATTTTACGAATGTAGGTTCCCCCACCGAAAAGAAGTTTTTGAATGCCATCCCCCTTTGACGAAGAAGAGGATTTGACTTCATCCAACATGATACCAAAGGTGAAGAAAGTTATGGTGGAAGGAATTCATGATCAAGAGTACAGTGAGTATCTATCTAAAAGATGAGGTGAATGATTAAATTTTACGAATGTTAGGTGTATTGTGTCATATTGGTGTTATATTGAGGGTATACTGTTCAGTGGGCCCACGTTGTTTGGATGATCCAAAGCATTCATTTGATGGGCCCTGACATAGATAGTGTGTGCCCAAAAAATCATCTCCACAGGATCATCCTAACCCTTTGATTTGTGGAGGTTAAAATGGATCTGTCCATTTAAACCTCCACAAATCGAAGGGTTAGGAGCTTAGGATGATGCAATGGAGCTAATTTTTTAGGCACACCCTATCTATGTCAGGGCCCGTCAAATGAATGCTTTGGATCATCCAAACAATGTGGGCCCACTGTGTTTTTGGTCCTCGGACTAGAGAAGGTTCTCTAGTCGACCGACTAGAGACACTTTTCTCATATATATATATATATATATATATATATATATATATATATATAGAGAGAGAGAGAGAGAGAGAGAGAGAGAGAGAGAGAAGTGTTTCTGCGCAGGGAGCTCCCTGTGCACAAGTGGCTTAAAAAGCCACCGATTGGTCGCTTTTTGTGGACCCCGCAGAGGTGGACCCGCCATACGAACCAATCGGTGGCTTTGTAAGCCACTTGTGCGCAGGGAGCTACCTGCGCACGTGCACAGAAACACTTTTCTCATATATATATATATATATATATAGAGAGAGAGAGAGAGAGAGAGAGAGAGAGAGAGAGAGAACATTTCCTGCACACTTGTGGAGGTAAGTTACCTACACACTAGCTTAAAATACAGTGGGGGCCCACATTGTTTGGGTGATCCAAACAATTCATTTGAATGGTCCTCACATAGATAGGGTGTCCACAAAAAATCAGATCCATAGGATCATCCCAACCCTACGATTTGTGGAGGTAAAATGGACGTGTATAAACCTTCACAAATTAGTCCATTTTTTGCCTCCATAGTTTGAATGGTTCGGATGATCCTATGGATCTGATTTTTTGTGGACCCCCTATCTATGTGAGGATCATTCAAATGAATTGTTTGGATCACCCAAACAATGTGGGCCCCCACTGTATTTTAAGCTAGTGTGTAGGTAACTTACCTACACAAGTGTGTAGGAAATGTTCTCTCATATATATATATATATATATATATATATATATATATATATATATAGAGAGAGAGAGAGAGAGAGAGAGAGAGAGAGAGAGGAAATGATTTGTGAGCAGCTGCTCAGATAAGGCAGAGCTCACAAACCATTGGGGGGCACACATTTTGGGGGTGATCCTAAGCATTCATTTGGAAGGCCTCATCATGGATGGGGTGTGTATAAAAAATCAGCTCCATTGGATCATCTTAGGGTGTCCATTTGTAGAGGGAAAAATGGAAAGATACTGTTTGGCCACAAATCTACCCATTTTTTCCCTCCACAAATGGAAGGGTTAGGATGACCCAATGGAGCTGATTTTTGGTACACACCCCATCCATGATGGGGCCTTCCAAATGAATGCTTAGGATCATTCCCAAAATGTGGGCCCCCCTATGGTTTGTGAGCTGTGCTCAGATAAAGCTTATCTGAGGAGCTGCTCACAAACCATTTCCTCTCATATATATATATATATATATATATATATATATATGAGTTAAGTGAAGCTACACATACGTGTAGCTAGCTTAGCTACATCGACGGCTTAAAATACAGTGGGCCCACATTATTTGGGTGATCCAAACCATTCATTTGATAGGACCTCACATTGATAGGGTGTGCCCAAAAAATCAGCTCCATTGGATGATCTCAACCCTTCAAACTGTGGAGGCAAAAATGGACAGATTTGTGAAGGTTTTTACACGTCCATTTTTGCCTTCACAAATCGTAGGGTTGGGATGATCCTATGGAGCTGATTTTTTGGGCACACCCTATCTATGTGAGGGCCCATCAAATGAATGGTTTGCATCACCCAAACAATGTGGGGCCCACTGTATTTTAAGCCGTCGGTGTAGCTAAGTTAGCTACATGTATGTGTAGCTAAGTTAGCTACACGTATGTGTAGCTACACTTCTCTCTCTCTCTCTCTCTCCATATATATATATATATATATATATATATATATATATATGAGAATAGAGTTCCTAAGGTGTCACCTCATATAGCTTATATGAGGTGGCGCTCACAAAACATAAGGGGCCCACATTTTTGGGGTGATCGAAACCACTCATTTGAAAGGCCCTTAGATGGATATGGTGCCTACAAAAAATCAGGTCCATAGGATCATCCTAACCCTTCCATTTATGGAGGTTAAAAATGGGCAGATTTATGGAGGTTTATACCCATCCATTTCAACCTCCACAAATGGAAGGGTTAGGATGATCCTATGAAGTTGATTTTTTGGGTACACCCTATCTATGTGAGGGCCTATCAAATGAATGCTTTGGATCATCCAAACAAAGTGGGCCCCTTATGTTTTTAAGCGCCACCTCATATAAGCTATATGAGGTGACACCTTAGGAACTCTATTCTCATATATATATATATATATATATATGAGGAATATGATTGTGAGCTTGAAGCTCATATAGCTTATATGAGCTTGAGGGCCCAAACACATGTGGGCCCACATTGTTAAGATGATCCAAAGCATTCATTTGAAAGGCCCTTACATAGATAGGGTGTGTACAAAAAATCAGCTCCATAGGATCATCCTAACACATTCAAAAGTGGAGGGCAAAATGGACAGACACCGTTTGCCACAAATCTGCCCATTTTTTCCCTCCGCTTTTGGAGGGGTTAGGATGATCCAATGGAGCTGATTTTTGGTACACACCCTATCTATGATGAAGCCTTGCAAATGAATGGTTTAGATCACCACAAAAAATGTGGGACCCATGTGTTTGGGCCCTCAAGCTCATATAAGCTATATGAGCTTCAAGCTCACAATCATTTTCCTCTATATATATATATACACACACACACACAGAGAGAGAGAGAGGAACGGTTTCTACGCACAAGTGTAGATAAGTTATCTACACACTAGCTTAAAATACAGTGGGGGCTCACATTGTTTGGGTGATCCAAACCATTAATTTGAAAGGCCCTCACATAGATAGAATGTGCCCAAAATATCAGCTTCATAGGATCATCCTAACCCTTCGAACCGTGGAGGCAAAAAATGGACAAATTTGTGAAGGTTTATACACGTCCATTTTACCTCCACAAATCATAGGTTGGGATGATCCTATGGAGCTGATTTTTTGTGGACACCCTATCTATGTGAGGGCCAATCAAATGAATGGTTTGGATCACCCAAACAATATGCCCTCAGTTGTATTTTAAGCTAGTGTGTAGAAACCGTTTTCTCATATATATATATATATATATATATATATATATATGGAAAAGGTTTCTGAGCTCGAGCTCAGCCTGAGCTAGAGCTCAGAAACCATATCTCCTATAGTTGTTTGAGTTATCCAACCCATTCATTCTATAGGTTATAGTTAGAATTATGGTTAGGATTATGGGTTATGATTTGTGGAGGTTTAAAATGGATGGCCAGAAATTAGGCTCCTATAGATCGAATGGTTAGGGTTATGGTATGGTGATGGTTTGTTAGGGACACCCTATCTATGTGATGTCATATTGAATGGATTGGTTGGATGAGTCAAACAACATGGAGATGGTGTATTTATAGAGCTTTAGCTCAGCCTGAGCTAAAGTTCAGAAACCTCGCCCTCTCTCTCTCGAGCTAAAGCTCAGAAACCTCGCCCTCTCTCTCTCTCTCTCTCTCTATATATATATATATATATATATATATATATATATATATAAAGAGAGAGAGAGAGAGAGAGAGAGAGAGAGAGAGATCGTATTAGTGAGAAGAAGAAATTAACCTCTCACTTTCTCCCTCGTCTCTCTTCTTCTCTTCTTCTTTTTCTTCCATGGAGACTAGAAATCATTAACATGGTATCAGAGCCTTGAGTTCTGATTTCGGAGTAGTGCGTCCCTCCCCTCTTCTCTTTCACTTATTCTTGTTTTTTCCTTTTTTTGTTCCCTAAAACCAACCCTCACCCAAGCCGCCGCCGCCCCTCCCTTGAATCTAACCCCCCCCCCCCCCCCCAAATTGCATCTTGTCGATGACCCTATCCCTAACCCCAAGCCGCCTCTCGTCTCCTCCCTCTCTTGCTGTCGCCCACCTCTCAAATCCTCAAAACCCCCAAAACCCAACCCAATTCTTCCTCCTTCCTCCCACAAAATACCCCCACCTATATTGCAGCGCCATCCCAAGCATCCAGTTTGAGTTTCTTGGTGTCGTACCCAACTCCCAACCCTATTCTGGCTGAAACGTACCGTCTTTGGGTTTTCTCACTTGCTTTTGATCCACAATTAATGTCAAAGATTAGATTACCATTTACTTGTTTAGACATATCTTATTCTTTAAGACATCATGGTCCTTAAATATTTTTGAAGGTGTTTTCCTAAGGACTTGATTTTTGAAAAAAAATTCAAGTTTGATTTTCAAATTTTATTTCTAGGATCTTAGATGATTTTCAAAATTTATTCTAAACTTAGTTTCAAGAGAACAGTCAATTAAAGCACACAACTAACAATACTAAGCATAATTAAGCACAATGTATTTTATTTCACTTATTTTTAAAAATATAATCAATTTACGCACACAACCCCTAAAACTAAGTTCAAATAGAATTAGGTTCCAGTGGGGGTTTTTGGTACCCCAATCATCTTGGGTCCATTTGATTTGCATATTGTATTCTTTTCAATCCAAATAAGCTTTACTACTATGCAATGATCTAAATTTACATTTAAATTTAAAATCTCCTAATCTACCACAATAGTCACACATAATAGAGCTAGTAGAAGGATTATCACTACAAGAAGATTTTTGACAACATGTTTTTCTCCTTTCTTCTTGTAGTCTTTGATTTTCTAAAATTAACTCCCCATTTTTTGTTGCATGAGAGAGCATCCACCTCATAAATAAAGACGAAATCTATTGAAAAGTGAGCCTATGTGGCTGCTCTCTCATTTAAAAGACCATCCGTGAAATGCCTTATGTGATGGTCCCTAGCAAATTCCTTTATATATTGTTACTTAATGATATCTTTTGGTTTTTACATTGCATGAAGAATAAATAATCCCATGCACAAATTGTATTCTTGAAATTGTTTGATTATTTTTAATTTGGATGGAAAGTTGGGGTAATCTATGGTTGAAGATTTTGATTGTATTGCATGGTCTGAATATAGTGGGAGTTGGTGTTGTTTTCTGTTTAATTAGAAAATGGCTGAACAAGCCTTTGAATTGACATTAAAGGGACACCAACCAGTTTCAAAGCAACTTTCATAAAATCTTAGGTCTTGTTGTAGTCACAACTCACAAGCTCTGACCCAGACATGAATAAGGATATGGATACATGCCGGAATACAAGAGCGAAGTTACAACTTTGCATTTTCTGAAATTCAGGTCATTGATATAAATGTGGGTATTCCATAGTCCATACTATGAAATTGGAAACGTGACTTACAGAGATGAAAAGAAAATTAGATTTAACTTGGTAAAAGAAAGTTATAAAATATTAGTTATAGCATATAAAAGAATTGCATACTCAAAACTTAATATGTTGCATTAACAAACAAGAAGCATTATAGTTCTCCCTCAAAGAGAGTTACATATATTCGAGGCATGATAGCTAATTCGACAAGCATAGATATCTACGAAGCATTTGTTAATATCGTTATCGAATTGAGTTGAGCATTCATATTGGGCCCATATGGGCATCTAGATATCATAGGTCACTAGGACGTTTCTATCTCGAGTATGACCTTACTGTGAAGGAGTGTTAAAATGGTGCTGTATTCAAAGTAATTACATGAATTGAACTGTTTCTTTGCCATTTTATTCTTCATTCAGTTTAAAAGATAATGTATGATTTTTGTAGCCTTGTTTTAATGGATTTTCGATCCTCTGGCAAGTAGGTTGGGGACCTTATGAATATTTCCGGGTGTTGGAAGAGACGCGTTCCAGTTCACAATCAGCCAATGCCACAAACTCGCTCAGTGTGCAGCGAATGGAGATGGAAATTCCTAATGTACAAGCTGAAGAAAGGAGTCAAACGAGGATTTCCAGAGCACGCAATGGTAATCTGGTACTGGATGAAATGGAAGCTGGGAGAAGGTAAAGTAGTGCTAAGTATCAATATATCAGACTCACTGCTTTTCTCTGTTACTTGTGTGAAACCCTGTGTGTATATGTACAGTTTTCCGCTTAACCATGTTAGTCACAAACAAGTATGCATCAGTAAATGTGAACAATTAATCCGGATACAATCCTTAGTTTTTTATTAAAACAGTATATGCGGTTGCTCTCTCTCTCTCTCTCTCTCTCTCTCTCTCTCTCTCTCTCTCTGTTAAAATATTAAACCAAAACTAAACTTCTTTAAGATGCCAAAAAAAAAAAAAAAAAACAGTAATTTCTACAATTTTTGTTTTGTTTTGTTTATGGTTTTAGAGCCCCTTTTGATGCCGCCAAGGTTTGTCCTTCTTTGTAAATAAGATTATTTTAATTTAATCTGATTTGGTAGGGGCACATTAAGATCTCCTTGGAAGCTATAAATGTATAGTTTAGAAAACTATAGTAGTTATTATTTGCTTTAACATCCACATGTGTAGAAGATTATATGCATACAACTATACAAGGTGTGGAGAAAGAGACCCTTACACTGTTTCCACGGCTACATTATTTGCATTACTAAACATTATTTGCATATAATCTTATATGCAAATGTTTATGAAGTTAAATATGATTATTTGCAAATAATGGTGATAAATTGTAATATTTTTAGAAATGATGCAGTTATTGCCTTCCAAAGACGCATTTTATGTCCTATTCACAAAGATTATTAAATTGAAATAAATCTCATATCCAAGCAAGGACCACTTGATAAACTACTATTCCATGGAAAAAAATTTCATGGTTTCCAGACATTGCCTAAGATAAAATTTTTTTTACCGTCGTTAAAGAATTTCGAGAAGCAATATTGGTCATGATGTTAGGGTTCTCATATGGATACTCGGCCGAGGTACAATGAGAGCCATTTTCTTAATGATCTCCTAGGCCGGAGAGCCATTTTCTTAATGATCTCCTAGGCCTTCAATGGATGATTCATGGAGCCAAGTGTCAGGAACAACAGCGCTGGACGAAATGGCCTCGTGACACAAGTCTACCCCATTGGATGATTCTAACCCTTTAATTTGTAGATGCCTTTTAAGAATATAGAACATTACTTTTTTATTTTCTTGCCTGATATTTAGCAGCCACAAATTGAAAGGTCAGAATCGTTCATTAAAAGTGGATTTAGTCAATATGGCATAAGAGATAAATGGTTTGGATTTTTACTTTGTTTGTAGGCGCTTGCTTGAGATTACGTAAAGACTTCTTAAGCCTACCTATAAGATTATATTTTTTTCACTTACATATAGAAGGTCATCATGTGAAACATTAATTTCACACATAGTTTCACATGTTCTAGATCAAGCAAATAAATAAGTGCTCTTAGTAACCGATACCATCTCCTTTGTAAAAGCTCTTTGCTACAAGCCTTGCTATACCATGTTTTATTCCACCAGTCACATCTTTCTCCTCCGGGGGTGGATGCGTAGAGAGAGAGAGAGAGAGAGAGAGAGAGAGAGAGGTGTTAAATTACTAAAACCCTATTCGGATTGCTCCTTTTTTCTGGGAGAAGTCTGAGAGGAAAAATATTGTGGGAAAAGTGTTAAAATAACAAGAACATGCTTGTATTGCTAGAGTTTTTTGGAAAAGTTTGGAACGGAAAAATATTTCTAATTTTTTTTTATTACTTTTTTTGACACTAACAAAAGATAATTGAACCAACCCTATTCAATTTTTATTTAGAGGGACCTTCAAATTTACGATCATATTACTCTAAATTAACCATAATTATAGGGAGACGATATTTTCACCCCCCGGATTACGCATGCACTCCCTTTATAAGGTGATTTGACGATCGATTGAGTGGCATTGATCTTGATGTTGATTGTCTGCCTCGCGGTTCGCATTCTACTTTTTCAAAAAATAAGTAGGCACTTTTTTCCAATAATTAAAAGATACAAATGAGTAAATGAAATTGCTTAACATTTTAAAAAGAAATTAAAATGGAAACTTCTATAAAAATTGTAAAATCTAAACATGATTAAAAACATTTGCAAATCATCCATCCTCGGATGCTAGACTCGGGCAGTTATGACCATGATTTTCTGTGCATCCTAAATTGGTTTTGACCAATGTGGGCGCCCCTCTCCCTGTTTTTTTGCAAGGGCTCCTGTGAGTCTAGCATTCCTCCATCCAATATTGACTAGTGTATCCAGTCTGGTAGGCATTCAATTTGTTATAAGGTCGTCCAAAAATCCTACAAGAAGCAAACCATTGAAATTAAACGAAGCCATCCAAATAGCCTCCAATCTCTTTGTTGTTATAGGCATGCAAATCTTCTCATTTATTCTTATACTCATTCAATTCCCGTGTCATTCATCACTCATTCCATCCACGGAAAATTGGAAGTGAGTGAAAAAGGATGAATATAGATTTGAAGTTCGAGATGGAGCGAATCTCGGCCATTCCTATAAAACGAATTACTGATTTTAGTGCGACAGATATAAGGCGTAAATCAATGGACCTAGATGGTCCGATGGACTATCTGAATCTAAACTTAAACGGACATGATCTAGGCACATTACCAGAATCCATGGACACATTTCGAGACCCTATCATATGATCCGAAATTATTACCGATCAGATTCAGTCAATTAACAAAAGCCCGTGGGACAGTCCTAAATCCAATTTTATTATATTATTTTACAAAAACACCCTCTGATATTTTTAGAACTTTGTGTATATTATTTGAGGGGTATTTTACTAAATATAAGCCGCCTTATGCATTTTATCGAATGATTCTTATTTTTAGTATTGTTTTTTCATTCATCTCTCAATAGAGCCTTGAGTTGCTCTCTTAGAATTTCAGCTGTTTCAAATGTAACTAGACCTACTAGGACACTCTTATGGACATGGTTTTAAATTTGGACCCAAAAATTTCGGACTTAGGTCAACACCGAAACTGAAATTGGCAAAACCCAAAATGGTACAGGATTTCGGCCGAAATTTTGTTCTTTTTTTATATTTTATCCGAAATGTCGAGAAATTCAAACCAAAAATCTCAAATTTATTAATTATGTAGCACTTTTCCCGAAATTTGGTATTAAATAATATATTATTTTTTTAATGGTGTTCCCGATTTCGGCCGAAATTTCGGTTTAGGTGAGGGCGGAAATACATTTCGAGACTGAAATTTAAAACCACGCCTATGGATGGTCCGATTTGAAATAGATGGTCAATTTAGTGAAGGATCGGCCTATTGGTGGGCCACTAGATCAACGGCTATGATCACAACACGATGAACTCCATATAGGCTCTGTTCTAGCGAAAGAAGAGTCCATAGGAAAAGAAAAAGGAGAATGGTGGGTTCTGTGAGATGGGGTTATTTCAGAATCATGACAGGCACCATCCTTGGTGGAATCCTAGGTTTCTATGTCATGCACCGACTCGAAATTCGCCATAAGGTGCCTCTTTTTCTTCTTTTTTCTTGAACTGATTCACTAGAGAAATCAATGTATGAATTTCATTTCCTTAAAATACAGCCTTTTTCTTTTTCTTGTTGATTACTCTGTCAGGAGAAGATGAGAGAGAGATTGCTTAAATATGAAGCAGAGCTTAGCAAAAGGGAGAACAACCCACAAGATTTATCCAACTCTCTTCCTGATTCTTGAAGCCTCCCCTTGTTTTTTCATTTTATGAATTGTTTCTGCAAGGTCAGAATCTTGATTTTAATTTGTATTTTCTATCAAATTTCTTTTATTCTATTATGTTGTTTATTGGGTAGTTGTAATTTAGTTATTATGTAGTTGTGGGAATGTGTTTTAGGGTTATGGGTGTTAATTATTTTGCTTATGTGTTATGTGAGTGAGTTAATAGGGTAGTGATGAGGCAATCCTTTGTGCTTTTATTTAAGAAGTTATATTTAATGAAAATGGAGAGAATTTTACACCAAAACAGAAACTTAATTTTCAGGAGAGTAATGATTCCTCTCGAACTCGAGTCAACCTCTCCCCCCTCTCTTTTTCTATCTTTTTCTTTGTTTATTTGTGCTATGGTGAATTAGGCATGTAACATTATATCATAATAATTATTATTGAAATTTCTTCTTATATTGATGCTTAATTAGATTATTCATTGCTGTTGTTATTGAATGTTGATTTTTAGCCTGGCGAGTAAGAAGTAAGGTATTAGGCATTTGTTTTATGTTACTTTGAAGTTGAACGAGTGTGTCTTTGGACCATCCCATTTACATATTTGATTGAAATTTTAAGTACTCTTTTTCCTATTCGTTTTCAACCGTCAAGCACGACTGTTGTGATTTTGGAAAGCATAATTGAAGTAACAACCCATTTTCTCCGCTTCGTAGTTGAAGATGATTATCACCATGGATCTTCAATCATTTTTCATAGTACTTCCAAAGGCTCTTTTTCTTTTTTCTTTTTTCTTTTTTGAAACAACAAGTATTGATGGGAACACCTTTAATTTGGTGCAAAAGCATGGATGGTTGTCTGTCATCCCACTCTAGTGCTTTTCATTGTTACACCTGCCCAAAAAAAAAAAAAGGGTCGGTAATAACTAGCATTTGCTATGAAGATCCGGTGGAGCTTGATTTAGTTGGTCCAAAAACCTATTGGTACCTGTGTTATGTAGATTAGTAGATACCTCGTATGGAGCTCCTCATCAGTGTGCACCGAAAGGCACGAATAGCTTTACTGAAACCAATTCCTAACCTCATGTTACCTTCTTGGATGAGGTAGTGTGGTAGTGAGAGAGAGAGAGAGGGGGGCACAAAGTCGACTTTGATTAGAGGTTCCTTGGTTGGAGGTTCTAAGGTTTAAGACTGTGTTGAAGAAATGGTGGAGAAAGTTCCAAGCGAGGAAATGTTTCCAATTTTGGATAGAGTCGAATCTTTTAAGCAAAAACTGTAATTTATGGTGCAAGGAGTCTTTTGAAGAACATCAAGGTGAGAAATGATGAAGCTATACTTGATATAAATCACTTAGGTAAGTTGGAGGAAGAGAGGAGACTATTGAAAGAAGAAACTAGGGATATGATTGAGCAATAATAGGACATAAGTTGGTGGCATAAGTCAAAGGGTGATTTGGGTCAAAGAAAGTGAGCAATGTAAGTATATGATTGAGCAATAATAAGCGATAAGTTGGAGGCATAACTCAAAGGGCAATTTGGGTGAAAGAAAGTGATATAAATACTTCTCTCTTTCATCGGATATAAGAAACACAAAATTTGCATCCAATGCCTAAAGTGTGGGGTTCACATAGTAGAGAAAAAAAATTGAGTTGGGCTAAGCGATATTAAGGTACTTTGGAAAGGTCTACTCTAAATTTGGAGTATGGTGGACCTGATTAGATGGATGGCATTTAGTATGGAAAGGAATTAAGCTTGAAGCTCAAATGGCTTTGCTATGCATTCTTTCAAGAAAGGCCTTCTCAAAGGTGAATTATTTCACGTAGTTAATGAACTTCATCAGAGGAGTTGAATTAAAAAGGTTCTAGTGCTACTTTTGTCACCCTCATTCCAAAGAATGAGGTAAACTCCTCACTTTGTGATTGAAGGAGATGTTTTCAAGATCCATATCTTCTTTCCAAGTAGCGTTCTCTTTTTAAGACGCCAAATACTAGATGAGTACTCATAGGCAATGAAGGCATTGATTCAAGAATTCACAATGGTAGAATGTTGTACACATTGTTTTAGTTAATTTGGAAAACCCGAAATCATATGGCTGGTTGATTTGAGAAAACCCGCTTCTTAGACAATATAATTGGGAGGATGGGCTTTAGGGGGAAATAGAGGTAGTGAATTTATGTATGTATCTTTACCACGTCTTTCCCAATCATCATAAATGAAGTGCGGCAGTTTCTTCCCATAGCTCTAGGTGGTTACTGAAGGGAAGGTGCTGACTATCGCCTTCCTCTACTATGGTTGAGGAGGAGTAGAAATTTCTTCAAGGATTCAAAGTTAATAGATCTCTGACCTTATTTCCCATTTACAATTTTTGGATGACATTTTCGTGTTATGGCACTCTTTGAGCGGTCATGTTAGAAACCTTTGAAGTCCACTAAGGCTGTTTAAGGTGACGTGCGGTCATTGAATGAACTATGTGAAAAGGTTGGTTGCAATACTTATGAGGTTGATGTTAGATTATTAGAGATTGCACAATTGTTAGTGTAGAGTGGATCATCTTCCCTTTTTTCCCTTTTAGAAGGCATCGCTGCGACGGAAATCCCCTTTTGGCTCCCCCCTAGGGCGACGGAAACCCTAGGCCGGGAGCCGGCCCCTCTCTCTCTCTCGCTCCAGCTCTGTCTCTCTCTCTCTCTCTCTTCAGATTTCTCTCCCTCTCTCTCTCCCTCTCTCTCCCCCTTTCTCTCAGATCTGTCTCTCTCCCGCCCTCCCTCTCTCTCTCTCTCTGTCTCTCTCTCTCTCAGACACACTGCCGTGATGTTGGCTGGAGCTGGAGCCGTGGAAGCCCGGATTTGGAGCCATGGAAGCTAGATTTGGAGAATGACTCTCCTGTGGAGACCGGATCTGGAGCGGTGGAGTCTGTAAGGCTGGATCTGGAATCGTGGAAGGCCATGGGTGACTGTGGAAAGCCCGTGGGTTTCCGAATATGGAATTGTAGAAGGCCGTGGGTTGCCGGATCTGGAGGCTGGGGAGGCTGGGGGTTGCCGGATTTAGCAATGGGGTTGCCAGATCTGATTGTAGGAGGCCGTGGGTTTTGGACTCAAGATCATGGGAGGTAGCCTGAGGTTGGGCTTGGTGGCAAGTGGTAATGGAGGTCGCCGGATTCTGACTTTTTTGGGTTAGTGGAAGTAGGAAATGGAGGGGATGGTGGCAGAAACAATTATGTTGCCAGATTTAATGGGGGTTCCTTGGAGCTTGGTGGTGGTGCGAGGTAGAGGCCGCCGGAGATCGGGTGGTGAAGATGGGTTGTTGGCTATCGTGCACGGTTAGGGCACACGATAGCTCTAGGTATTCGAGCGGGATTTTTGAAATAGAATTCGCCAGCTGGAATGTGGTGGATAAGTCTGTGTGGTTTGGCGGACACGGATCTTGTCTTGGTGGGGCCCACAAATTTGGCACTTTTTGTTTCGATTCGATACAAGTTAGGCTTTTGGGTAATGTGATGGGGAATGGGGATGGGTAGCATATGACGGATACATAAGCTAATCCTACTGTATGTAGGTGGCGGTACTGTTGTAGCCTGTTAGGGGACAGCTTGTCCCTTATTTGGCACTCTTTGGAATAATAAATGTCAATTTTCAAATAAATAAATAAATAAGTCTACATGCCAGATGAACCATCTTTCCTGGAAAAGTTTACCTTTGCCATTTGATATAAGGCAGGGAGTTAAAACAAAGTAGTTGATGCTTTAAGCCGAAGAGTCATGTTATTGATCTCTATGTCTGGCAAAGTTATCAAGTATGACATGATGCTGGAGCTATATATGCAGAGGACATTGATGTTTTTAAGATAAGACTATAGTGTCAACACGAGGCAGTTGGCGACTATTTGGTGCATGATGGATATCTATTCAAGGAACTAGATTATGCATCCCTAGTAGTTATTTGAGAGAGAGCATCATGTTTATGTTACGTGGAGGGCCCTTCAATAGACACTTATGGTAGGGACAAGATTATTGCCTTAGTTCTTCTTCTTCTTCAAAAAAAAAATGACAATTGCCTTAGTTGAAGAAAAGTATTATAGACCAAATATGCGCAGGGGCGCCATTGGGTTGTAGACTCCATTGCTACTTCCACAAACTGCATGGGATGACGTTAGCATAAACGTTGTCTTGGGTCTTCCACAAACTCTATGAGATACTAACTCTATCTTTGGTATTGTTGATCGATTCTCTAAGATGGCTCATTTGTTTTATGTAAGAAGATAATGACTGCTTCATATGTTACCAACCTATAGTTTAAGGAGGTGGTGAAGGTACATAGAGTGCCTAGGACATCAGATAGGGACACCTTTCTGTCATTTTGAAGAACTTTGTAGAGGATGATGGGTACGCAACAATATAGTTTCGCATATTACCGTCAGATGGATGGATAGACCAAGGTTATGAATCATAGCCTTGGAAATCTTCTCAGAAGCTTCATTTTTTTTGAATGGTTCTTAGAAGCATCGTTGAACATTGAAAGAAAGTAGGATCTAGAACTACCTCACGCACACGCACACACATAACTCTTCATCAACAGGTCTACGAAAGAGATTCTATTCAAAATAGGTTTATGGGAGGAATCCCAATAGTCTTCTTGATTTTGTGCTATTAGCGATTATTGAGAAGATTAGTGGATATCGCGGTATATATCAAAGAGGTATGCAGGTGCGCAAGAGGCTAGATCTGAGCAATTAAAAGGTCTAGAGTCAAGCCGACGAGCATAATGGACATCAAAAGTTACAAGAATGTGATCTCGTCATGGTTTATCTACGCAAAGAATGGCTCCCAATTAGTACATCCAACAAGGTCAACAACAAAAAAATTGGACCATTCATCATGTTGAAGGAGATTGGGTACAGCTTTAATGGAATTGATTTACTAGAGGAATGGAGGCTTCTAATCTATGCAAGGTATCAAACTTATACAAGTACCATGGCGAGGAAGTTGGCATCACGGAGAAACTGAACTCAACGGCGAGTTCTTCTCCAACTGAAGGAGAATGATGCATGCATGAATCCGTGACCCACCAAGGATTGGCATGTTTGAAGGTTATGGCTCACCAAAGGGCTCATGTGACCATTGAATAGCATTAAAAGATACTTATATTTATTTGAGTTAGTTTTTTTTCTTAAAGTTTATTTTAGTTGCCTATAAAAGATTATTGGTTTATGTTAAAGTATGAGGCTTAAGTGAGGAGTAATTGTTTCTTTTCACTCAACTTTATCTAAGATTTTATGAGGGTCAAGAGTCAGGACCCATGAATTTTTGGATTTTTGGATTCTAACTTGGTTTGAATAGAAGGAGAGAGAAAGGGAGAGAGCTCTCTTGCCTATCTCCTTCAAAATGGGAATATGGAGTGAAGGTTGGCTTAATTTTAGTTATTCTCTATAAAGTAAGTTATTTTAAAGTCATCTCTTTTTTCTTAATTAAAATTTATTTATTATTTTTTTTTAATGATAAGATTTATTTATTTTTTTCATGTAAATTTAGGGCAGTGATATCCTCTCTCTCTCTCTCTCTCTCCAACATGAACCGTTAGTGGGGCGCAACAATTAATTTGTTGAAGTCTTTGAACAAGGTAGGCCCCACCCGTATTTTTCAAAATGAACTGTACGGCCCACACCATAGGATGATCCAAACCGTCCATTTGATGGGCCACAACATAAATAGGTTGTGTCCCAAAATGGGATGCGAAGAGCTTGGCCATCCAATTGTCCCTTATATTTAAAGAATCTAAGGCAGTTTTTATTTCGGATTTTGACAACCGATTGCAAGTCCAAAACTGATTATTGGACTCAAAATTACATTCAAATTTGACTCACAATCGGTTCTCAAATTGCAAAGTGATTTGACGTCCAAAATTGATTATTGGACTCAAAATTACATTCAAATTTGACTCAGAATCGGTTCTCAAAATGGAAAGTGATCTGACTATAAAAGTAATCTGAGAACTGATTCTCAAATGGGTTCTCAAATTGCCTTTAAATTGTGGTTAAACTTAATTTGACTCAAAATTATTTTTAAATTTGATATGTTCGAAACCGAGGATCTATCGACCCATCATTGAGAAATGCTCTTCTTGCTACCTCGAGCTATGGTGTTGTTGATACACTGCTCAAAGAGAGTGACGAGGAAAGAAAATAGAAAAGATAAAGAATACTGTATCCGTCCCTTCATTCATGAATGAAGTTATTATAGACAAATACTCCCAAGAGAACTAACTCTCAGCAAGCGACATATTCACGTACTAATCTAATAGAGTCCCTACATGACTCCACTATAAACCTTATCAACTTATCCTAATTCAACACATAACTTATCCTAGTGCTATGACATTTGGTTCCCACATTTGATTAATCTGGGCCGCCCATTTGACAGGTCTTGCTTTGGATCGCTTGAGAGGAAAAATATACACCTATTTTGTCTTCTTTTTTTAACGATAAAGTCTGTATTTTCCGTCGTTGAACATGAAAATGAAGAACATGGAAATGAAGAAACTAGATTCAATGACCAAAAAAATTTCAGGATTGAATGATTTGCATGATTTTTGGGTAACAAGAGATCCAAAGCAAGGCCCATGATTCAGCTCACACTTTTCTTTCGTGTATTGATGAGCAGGTAATGCTGTTTCACAGACCATCTATCAATCCAAAAAGATTATTGGTTCCCAAAATACCCAAGCAAGTGTAATTGTTGGAAGCTTTTGATAGGACTAAATATTGTGTTAAAATCTATACTTTTAATAGCATATAGTAAGGCACGGCTACTGTGGCATGATGGGTCCCACCTTTGACTAATCTGACCGCTCATTGGATAGACCTTGCTTTGGGTCTCTTATGGCCCACTGATGAAGCCAATCTGCAATCTTAACATTCAACCATAAAAAAAAAAAAAAACAATTACAAATTAATAGACATTAGGATTGCATGATTCCGGTGATTTTTTAGGCATATCAGATCCAATGCAAGGCTTGTAAAATGGACGGTCTGGATCGATCAAAGGTGGGACCCACAATGGGTATGCGCCTCACATTTCAACCACCATGGTCACACCAAATGAATGATCTGAGCATTAACTTTTCCAACACATGGGGAGTCTAATAATAATAATATGAGAATTATGCAGATTATCGTTTGTTGGATTGCCCAAAATGCCTTCACACGATGACAAAAGGTGAAAGAGCTCAAGGATTAGCCAAAGTGAAATTATGATAGGATTATGGTATTAAAAGCAGTTTTAAGTCATGAACAACACTTGAGAACAGATGAAAAATAGACAGATCAGAGGCATTAATGATACTTCACCAGAGAATAAGCGACTCAGAAATAAATTACCAATATAAACTATAGGACTGTGGATGATACTGGAATTTCAAGGGGCACACCAGGGCTCGGCTCTAACATCTGTGCATTTGGTAGCTCTCTTGACAGAAGTTCCTGCCCATCACCATCATCGTCATTTGAAATAAAATATCATTAGATTCATCATCAAATACCATAAAAGCTCAGATTAATAGCAACACATAGGCCATGTTTGGAAACCATGAAATCTTTTTCCATGGAATATTAGTTGAATCAAATGGTGAGAGAGGGTTGGAGAAGGTGCAGTAGCGAGTGAGAAGTGGCTAAAAAACAGGAAAAAATTAAATCCTATTTTGAGTGGAGTTTTATTTTATTTTTCCTTCTTTTTAGCCTTTTTTTACTCTCTCCTCACTGTGTCCCTCTCAGGTCTCTCCTCACCATCGTTTAAGCTAATATTCCATGGGGAAAAATAATTCATGGTTGCCAAACATGGCTGTAAAAACAAATCAAGACAATTGAAATAAGTTTCTTTCTCCAAACATTTAAAATAAGCTTTTAAGTTTATACTGCTTAAGAAGATTTTGCAATCATATAATGAACAATTACTTGGTTAAAATGTAGTAGAATATGATACATGGGAGTCATCAGCAATAGATATCTTTAGGAGTAGCCTTTCATATAGAAGAATATGAAAAATAGTGATGAACAGAGAAAATAAGAAGTACAGAAACATCTTATTCTGCATGATAAATTAAACAACTCACATTTAACAAAAAGATCACCAAATTACCCTTATATGGAGACACAAGCTACTTCCAAAACTCTCGGTTATTACACAAACCGCTTCTTCTACATGATCGGTTAAACAAATTAAATCCACCAATCACCTTTATATAGAAGAGACTAGCTACTTCCAGTTCACCCTTACGCTGGGTATACTACAATTTGCAGAATGCAGCTCAGAAATCAAACTCCCTCCCCGTAAATTTTGATGATATGTTTGGGCTTGATACCAGCTTCGAACCAAGATAAAAGAATGAAAAAATATTTGACTTTACCACCATAATCTGTGCACAAATTATACCGAAAGTCGATGGTGCCAATCCATTTGTCTGGAATTTTCCCTTAATACAGGAGTTTATAACCAACGAACGGTTTGTGCCACAGCACACCCTGACCCACAGTTACCAGCAAATGTGTTCCCCCACCAGAATGCCCAAGTTTCTAGCATTCGTTTCACGCATCTTGTTAGAAACATTTTAACGATTGAGCAATTAGGAAGTCTGATCATCATGGTGTTGGCCTATGGCCATATGACCGCTAGGGATGATGACTTGGATTTCTGTACTCTTTGATTGATGAATGGTATATGGATCTTTTGCTAATGATTAATACTATGATACATATTATCTTTTGATAACTTGGGCTTCTAAGTTTTATATTTACACCAATGTTAGGTACTATGGATGAATGGTTCATGATAAATTTTAAAACTAATGTTTTTTTATAGTAGAGCCTATGAATGATGAGCCCTGTTGTCTTTTTGTCTATGATTTAGCGGACAACTTAAATTTATTGCCGACACACGTGTCATGCCGTGTCTGACATGACACCCGTGTCCATACGTGTCGATATGGGTGTTCATTATTCGGTTATAACCGAATAACCGAACCGAAGCGAATTGGTTTGGTTTGGTCGGTTCGGTTCGTTTTTTTTTCCTTTTAGGTTCGGTTTCGGCTTTTTTTTTTTTGGAAATTCGGTTATTCGGGTTCAGTTATCTCAAAAAAAAATTCGGTTAACCAAATAACCGAAATTATGGATAAAACCATTATTTTTTCAAAAAAAAGTGCTATATGGGCACTTCGTAGGATGATCAAAACCGTCCTTTGATTGATCACAACTTAATTAGGTTGTGCTCAAAAACTCATTCCGATAGGATGATCCTAGCCCTCCGATCCAAATCGAAATATTGCTTTTTTTCCTTTTTTTCTCCCACTATTCGGTTATTCAGTTATAACCAAATAACCGAATTTTTAATCGGTTCGGTTCGGTTTTTGGAAATTTCGGTTTAGTTTCGATTATCGAAATTTGATAACCGAAATTATTTCAGTTATCAAATTTCGGTCTATTCGGTTCGGTTATAACAGAACGAACACCCCTACGTGTCGACACTCCTTTCGACACTTGTAAATATACTGCTAGAAGTGTTAGACTTAAAGTAGGTGTGTCGACACATTTTTGTACTGTTTCAAGTGCGACATTCTGTTTTATTATTTAGCTCTTCTTTATCTAATATTTGCTGTTATATCCCCTCTCCTAAACCTAAAACCCTCAAAAAACTCTTATTTCAATATTATATTCTGATAACTTACCAACTTCTCCAAAAGCTTCAAGCTGTTGGAGAAAGGTGTTATTTATCTTTTATACTTAACACTCCCCCGCACGTGTGGCCCACTTGGCAAACACGTGGCACATGTGGTCCCACTTTGGGCCGACCATCGCATGTGAATTTTTTGTTATCCGGGAGGTTTGAAATCGAGACCTTTGGCTCTGATACCATGATAACTTACCAACTTCTCCAAAAGCTTAAGTTGTTGGAGAAAGGTGTTATTTATCTTTTATACTTTAACATATTCATTTTATCCTATTGGTCTGTCTATGGTTTAACCGTGTCTCTGTTTCTAAATTTTGGGGGTTTGCGATATCCAACACTCCGTGTCCATGTCGACACGCGACACTCATGTCCGTCTCCACAAATCATAGTTTTTTGTGCTCCCTTATTACTTTTTTAATGGCATGCTTCCTTATTACTCAGTCCTTACTCTTCTCTTTCTTTACCTGTTTTCCCTATTTTGTCTAGCTTCCACCATTGTCATCTTAGAAAAGCCTTATCAAATGGAGTATTAGTATTAGGTTACACTTCATTTTTTACTCAGGTGGTTCATTTGCCTATCACCGTTTAAATGAATTATCAATTATGCCAAAGAATCCCAAAAAAGTGGACGGTTTTCACCCCCTCTAGCAAATGTAACAATGATAAAATTGTAGATTTTGTGCTACCAATAATCCTGAAGACATGGTTCTTACAGTTGGAAATCATAAATGATAGTAATTTGTAAATTTGTTGTGGCACCAATAATCCTTAAGACATGGTTCTAACAGTTTATGCTAAAATTACATCACAGTTATACTTTATCTGTTTCATTCTTTCTAATATCAACTTGCAAAAATAATCTGACCTTGAACGACTCTATTGTTCCCACAGAATAAATGATGCTTGAAAGAAGCCCTTTGCTATCTAGGTCTCCATTTTTCATTGGCACAATGAACCTACCAAGAAACAAAGAGGAGTGAGGCAACCTACATGTAAGATAAGATTATATTACGTCAACCATGAATATCAAAATAGTATACCTGGCTTGCAGAAGCTTTGCAAGCTTAACTGCATCTTCCTGTCCAGAAACCAAAGTGAACGAAGGCAACAATTGCTTTATAACTGGTGTGATGACAATGTCAGCCCTCTCTTTTTGTAGAAAATCCGCATTGTATACACAATGTGGTTCATAGTAAAGAGTTGACTGGCTTTGCTGAGATATGATGAGGTACCTGAAATACAATTAACGGAGCAGATGATGTCGGTGAAATTGGGAAGGGTAAGTATAACTGTGGTTCTGATACTAAAGGGGAATGCAAATCCAGATAAATACTGAGCATGCTAACAAAACAAGTATAATCCATGGATTTGACAAGGGGTTTACCCATTCTCTGGACGCTGCCATGGAGGACCTAGAACAGGTCCTGCAGTAGCCCGGACACTGACCTTCGAACCATTTTTTCCATCAATTTCAGAACTTTGACCAGGTTTTAAATATGTGACCTGAAAATAGTGTAACTTAGATCAGAATTAATAATTAATATGTGTTAAAGTATAAAAGATAAATAACGCCTTTCTCCAACAGCTTAAGCTTTTGGAGAAGTTGGTTAGTTAATATGGTATCAGAGCCAAAGGTCTCGAGTTCAAACCTCCCAGATAGCAAAAATCGACATGCGATGGTCGGCCCAAAGTGGGGTCACATGTGCCACGTGTTTGCCGAGTGGGCCACACGTGCGGGGGAGTGTTATAGTATAAAAGATAAATAATGCCTTTCTCCAACAGCTTAAGCTTTTGGAGAAGTTGGTTAGTTAACAATATGCCTTCAGAGTCTCATGTTAAGCAGATGAAAAATGTTACGCATTAAAAGGTGGGAGCAAGGTTCAGTCTCAGGTAAATCCCACTATCTAAATCATGTGCTCAATTTTTATTTTTATTTTTGAGAAAGCGTAACAGATTTTATTAATTGGATGGGGTTGTAATATAAGGGGACAAGGCGTTACACAGCCAGTAAGTACAACTACGCTACCCCTGACAACCGTGATATAGTAAAACAGCAGCCCCTCACCTCTCATTGCTTGCGAGCCTATGAGCTCCAACTCGCTTTTGTCCGCTCCCTCTTTTTTTCAAATTGGTCCAATACATCATTTGCTGATCACATCATATGTGAGAAAGCGGGTTGAATTCATGCATAAATCTCTTACTTCCGTGATAATGTTTGCAACTCCCAAGGGCTCGATAATTGATTACGAGCCCAAGCCAAAGCGTTAGTTAAGCCATCTTCGATGATTAGAGGCCCTACTATGTGTTTCACTAACCATCTAAGACCCCATAGAAGGGTCATTTGAGCCACAAGATTTGGCTGGCCCAGACCCCGGAGAAAGATAGAATGGTGTGATCGTTTTCATCTCGAATTACTCCACCTATACCTGCTCTCCCTGGGTTTCCTTTTGAACTCCAGGGGAGAGGAGGTTCCAATTGGGGGTTACCTTCAATCTTGGTCTCTTCTCAAAGATGGCCCTCGGTCGCCCATTGTATAGCAAGATAAACTTTTCATTTCTAGCCCAAGCAATCAAGTCCACTTTAATTTCATTGATGATCCTCCCAAGTTGTCTTCCTTTGTCATCAAGTATACAATTTTTTCTTTCTTTCCACGAGTGCTAAATAATTGCATTCGGAACTAACCTCTATAGGATTCTTCCCTTCAAAGAGGGCAAATAAGGAAACGATCAATTCGACTTTTAATTTCACCTCCATTGTAAACCACGCTCTAGTCAAGGGTAGGTCAATAAGCTCCTTCCTTCCCCTCAATTCTGAGAATCTAATCATATCATGAGATAATCTAGAGCACCCAACTCAATCTTCCAACAAACTGATGACAATAAAGTTGCCCCGCAATGCATCAAGGAGTAGGAAATCTATTTTGGATCAGATCTAGTCCTAACCATATGTGATCTCGGGAGATCTAATTGTAGGTCCGTACAAGGCTGAGAAGGACCAAAACAAATTATACTCGACCACTCTCAGTTTTAAAAAATTTCGAATAGCATCCGATAACTTCGTCTTCTGAGGAGAACTTCGCCCCATCCATGTGACCAAGATTCCTCACGAAGAACCGCAAGAAGATGGGGAAACAAAAGTTTAGTTTCTTGCATATGTTTTGTCTCGATAACACACGATGTAAATTTAAGGGAGTACTTGTTAAATCAATTTAATGAGAATCATTTGATCTCTCACAACTTTGTTGTGCAGTGACACTGTTTCACTGGAAATATTATTTGCCTGTGTTTCTTCCAGGCATTAAGTCATTCTTAAGCTTCTAGGAACACCCTTCTGCAGTTATTCTCGACTTGTAGAACCTCTCAAAAGTTGTAGATAGATCTTAATAATAGTTCCTGGTCATGCAGTCCCTCCACCAGTTTCAAACAACATGCCGGAGTTGTATCTTTGATGCTTGCTGAGATAGCTTCCATCAAAATTTGTGTTGTACACATATGTCCATACCTCCAAACTGCTGACAGTGTTGCCAACAGAGTTGCACTTTATTCATCCTTACACTGACATTTTAGTAGACAATTCTCATAACTTCACCTCCTCTTGTTATGCCATTTGTGTAAACACTTGTTATTTTCCTTCGACTGACTGTTCATGTATATGACACAAGCTTATAGGCTACGAATATCATGGATATTAAGTATATAGGCTAGAAACCGTATCTTTTTCTTTTGTGTTGCTTAGTCCAAGGAAATACTACAACAAATTGACTCATTCGTAGGCCAGATTAAGTCAAAGGGGCATACAGATTTTAGGACCATACAAGTGAGTGGGATAGTTTGTCTTTATGTAGTGGAAGAGAACTAAGTTGGCCAATTAGCCTTAGCACCTAATAAGACTAGTATTGTTAACCAACAGTCTAGGAGTCCATGCCTAGAAGCATACAATTCAACTACTTTAACTGTAGCATACATGAAAAGAAAATGACCTATCAAAGCACCTGATATTTATCACAGTCTATCTTTGCAAACGCTACAGAGGTCACATCAGTTTATGGAAATGTTCAAAATTTATTTTATTCACTTATTGCTGTTCCAGAAATTTAAAACTGGGAATTAGGAAAAGAGTTACAATGGAATGAGTAGCTTACATTTCTGAAAAGCGGATCCAAGATCGACTCTGCATTCGGAGTAGAGATCACTCGCAGATCAGGGAACATGTCGGACAGTGGCTTCAGTGTCCTCTTGTGGCAGTGATCGTCAAGGCTTTGTGTAATTAGTAAGCAATCGAGTTCGGGAAGATCACTAAGCTGACATAGAAATCAATACAGATGAGCTCTGTAATTCGAAAAACAAAGAAAAAAATTGACTAAAATGACAACCATGATTACAGATGATTACAAGCTATAGGAAAGCGAACTAAGAGGGTTGAAAATACCTGGAATTTCTTCAAGAACTTCTTGGCAGCATCATAAAGCCATGGCACCCCGAAATCTAAGTTACCGACCAAGATTGGATCAACCAAGATTTTCAACCCATCCACATCCCACAACCAGCTATTCCCCTACAACGTCCACAACAACTTACACATAATATAATAAGAAAATACAAATACAAATTTAAAAACTGATGATTGCAGGAAATTTTTTTTAAAAAAAGAAAAGAATGAAACCGTGAGATAAAGAAATTAAATAAATAAGGGATTTGCAACCATCGCAGAAGACATTTTGCGGATATCATGTTGCATGTGAGAGCAGCCACATCATGAATGAAGACAAAATCTGCTGAAAAGTGAGCCGATGTGGCTGCTCTCACATGCAACATGCCATCCATGAAATGCCTTCTGCGATGGACGCTAGCAAATCCCAATAAATAAATAAACCAAGATGCTTGCGGGAGATTA
The DNA here is from genome assembly GCF_043159265.1 of Tasmannia lanceolata. NCBI lineage: Eukaryota > Viridiplantae > Streptophyta > Magnoliopsida > Canellales > Winteraceae > Tasmannia > Tasmannia lanceolata. Next base: position 28,610,105 of record NW_027518685.1, read on the forward strand.
AAAAGAACGAAACCCACATGTTGAAGTATTAAATAACACCAACTCTAACAAGCTTTTGGAGTAACTCGTTGTAAGCCCAAGGGTTCAACCTTGGCAATCTTCTAAGTTATATTGTAATGATTCCAAACACCATTTGATACTTTACTAGTTGTTCTGCACTACTGTGTTTCAGGTATTAGCATGCTAGTAGCAGACCCTATCAAAGACCAAAGTCAAGGAGCATGGATCGAAGGCTTAGACCGAATCGAAGATCATTGAATTCAAAGAGTAGAGAAGAAGAAGATCCATGAAGAAGAAGACTTGAAGAAGTTAAATTGAAGACCAAGTCAAGTCTTAGTCATAAAAATCTAGTCCCTCAATGTGATCTCCTATAAAGGTACTAAAAGGGGTCAAAATAAACCACATGGACTAATAGGATTAGTAGACCCGAGACCAGAGAGCCATGGTGAAGTTAAAATATGAAAAGAACCAATTTGGCTCTTGCTCAGTCGACTAAAGGATTTTCCGGTAGATCGAAGGTCAAACTAACATCATATATAAAAATCCAGAAACATGTGCTCGGTCGACCAAAGGTTAGTTGGTCGACCGAACCTGCAAATTTGGTAGGGGCTAGATTTCCAATGGTTACATACTGGGTTGACAGAAGATCGATCGAGTTGCCCGTTACAACATGGTAACGGCTATTTTTTGGTTCTTGACTCAATATAAAAGGGTTTAAGCCCCTTAAACCTTGAAGCGACACTTTTAAGACCACCTTGAACATATAATTGAGTGCAGACACCCCTTGTGCCTTTATTTTTTATGGTTTGAGGAATTAGACTTGGGAATCATTTGTAATCTTTCTTCATTTGTTCTTGAGAGCTACAATTGTAAATTAGCTTTTGTGAAGGCAATTGTTCCTCTTCCTTGTAACTGGTAGAGGACACCGCACCAACCCTAAGAGTCAAGCTTGGTAATAAAGCTTGGAGTCAACCTCGGGGAAAAAAAGCTTGTAACGGTTTGGACTTCACCTAAGAAGTCTGAGATAGTGAACCACGACGAGGGGACATTGTGAGAGTGGATGTAGGCCGGTATTGGGCTAAACCACTATAAAATCTCGGTGCACTCTCTCTCTCTCTCTCTATTTAATTTGTGCATTGAATTTTATCTTCCAAGTTCTTCATTTTTAATTTGTTCTTGCTCACACCCCCACCCCCCGGGTTGCCCCATGGGCCAACAGTTGTGTCACATGATATCAGAGATATTGCCTCACGGCAGGTCCAGGGTTCAAAACTCTTGATATTAAGAGTCCACATGTGCCACGTGTATGCCCAATCGGAAAAAAAGAGGGGCCACATGTGAGGCGGAGCATTGAAGTATGAATAATTAAATAACACCAACTCTAACAGCTTAAGCTTTTGGAGGACTTGGTTGTTTCACATGGTATCTGAGATATTCCTCACGGAAGATCCTGTGTTCAAAACCCAACAACTCCTCGATATGAGAAATCCATGTGCAGAGCCAACCCAAAGAAGGGGCTACTTGTGCCAGGTGTATGGCCAACCCAAAAAAAAAAAGGGTCACATGTGAGGGAGAGTGTTGAAGTACATATGATTAAATAACACCAGCCTAAGCTTTTGGAATAATTGGTTGCTTCAAATGGTATCCGAGCTATTGCCTTGCGCCAGGTATTGGGTTCAAAACCCAACAACTCCTTGATATTAAAAATTCACAATTCACATGTAGGGCCAACCCAAAAAAAAATAAAAAAAGGGGGGCCACGTGTGGAAGGAGTGTAGAAGTACAAATGATTAAATAACACCAACTCTAACAGCTTAAGTATTTGGAGTAATTGTTTCACACCACCAGTGATCCAAAAATTGAATCAACAAAAAAATACGAAAACCAAATGATTGTAGGGAATTAAAAAGAATGAAAACCCACCTCAAGATAAGTGAGAGAGATGGAACCAGAGCTGGATAAACTGGAACCGACCCCACTCTTTTCAGAAATTACAGAAGAAACACTACCCCGAGAGAACCTGTAAATGAGGAGTGATTGGTGACAGAGTTTATTGAAGGTGGTGAGACTGCAAATATGAAGGGAATGGGGGAGAGAGACCTACGGTTTTGCAGCTGAAGATGCTTCATTGTTTTGGGAGAGAAATGGATTGGATGGTGAGAAGGAGGGGAGGCTGAAAATGGGGAGAAAATTTTGGGTCTATTAGGGGTATTGATGGTGTAGGAACAGAGGAGTAAAGAGTTGGATTGGAGAGCCATGAATGGAGGAATCAATGGAAACAAGCCTAGAAAATGGTTTTGTATCGAGTTGGGGTAGAAGAAGCTAGACAGAATGCTTGTCTACATGTTTTCCTTCTTAGCCACCCAAAAAATCAACGGCAATTAAGTAAAATCAGGAGATTTTATATGACGTGTGGCGGTATGCAAGCAGTATTTTTCAAAAAGTACGGTACGGCCCACACCACAGTTGATCGAACCCATCTATTTGTTGGGGCACATAGTGGATAGGGGGTGCCAAAAAATCATTTCCATAGGATGATCTTAACAGTACGAAGCAGTATTTTTCAAAAAGTACGGTACGGCCCACATCACAGTTGATCGAACCCATCTATTTGTTGGCGCACATAGTGGATAGGGGGTGCCAAAAAATCATTTCCATAGGATGATCTTAACATAAGATCATCCTATGGAAATGATTTTTTGGCACCCCCTATCCACTATGTGCCCCAACAAATAGATGGGTTCGATCATCCTGTGGTGTGGGCCATACCAGAGTGTTAAGATCATCCTATGGAAATGATTTTTTGGCACCCCCTATCCACTATGTGCGCCAACAAATAGATGGGTTCGATCATCCTGTGGTGTGGGCCGTACCAGAGGGTTAGGATCATCCTATGGAAATGATTTTTGGGCACCATTTTGTGCCCTACCAAATAAATGGGTTGGTTCATCCTGTGGTGTGGGCCGTACCATACTTTTTGAAAAATACTGCTTCATACCGCCCCCACATCATATAATAGATTATTGTGGGCCTTACTGCAAGATCATACATCATCTTTCGGCTCGATTGAAAAATCAGGAAAACATAAAAGGGAAATGATATCAGCACAACCATGTTTTAATAGTTTCACTAACACATCTTGTCTTTTAGTATTTAAAGAGCTGTTAGAGGGTTATTGCATTTCCCAAATAACTCCCACCAGCTAATCAAAAAAAAGAAGACAAGCTGGGTTTGTTCAAATATTAAAATATGGTTTTCCAACATAAAAAATAAATAAAAATTCCCCATGTTTTCAAGGAAAATTGCAAACCACTTAGACCCCTTGTTTTCCATGAAATATTATTTTGCATGGAAATTTTGTTCTTCTAAGAATTCCCCCCTTGATCCAAACACACCCGTAGAAGTAAAGTTCGGAAAAATAAAAAGGAAAACACTTCCCATTTAACCCAAAGAAGAGAAAGGGAGATCTTTAGTTTAGATACAAAGAAGAGTAAAATAAAAATTGCAGAGAGGAAGGTGATTCTCCCCTCCCTGAGAAGAAGAGAACCCACCTGCAGCAAACCCCCCTAGGTTGGTCTTGTCTATTGCTTTTGTTTTTTGAACTTCTTATGGATATCAAAACCCCATTCAAGAGGTATTTTTCTATGTCAAAACCACACATTGCGGGATATTCAAACCACTTCTTTTCCTTCTTTAAAATGGTAAAAAACCCTTTCACAATCTTTTTCTCTAAAAATTTCCTCTGGCAAAATAAAATAAAGTAACTGATTCATTACTGAAATGAACAAACAAGAAAGTAAATTATTCGTAGAAAACGCGTCTACACAGGGAATGGGTTCTACAACATATAACCCAGGAACTCTCTCTGCTTCCGATGTGGGACTATTACAATCAACCCCCTTTAAAGGGCCCAACGTCCTCGTTGGCACATCGTACTAGAGGAGGTACGGCTCTGATACCATATTTGTGACGCCCCGACCAACAGTGTAGATATTGTCTAGTTCTAGGCCGCAGCCCTCCCCGGTTTTGTTTTTCCTGCAGAAAACGCATTTACACAGGGAATGGGGGTCTACAACATATAACCCAGGAACTTTCTCTCTCCGCTTCCGATGTGGGACTATTACATGATAAATAAGGTGTATGTGTATTCCATATTCAGGCCAAATTGCCTATTAATTTTGATGAAGATCTATGGATCACACCTAGATCTCAGTAATTATATACCGTATTAACCTGGTCCAACTCTGTTCACCTTTTATAAACATTTCATGGTTTTTAATCCCATGCACTTGTTGATTGATCAATAGATATGTTTATCTATAATAGATGGCTACTATCTTGTTCCTTTATTTCTTGTTGTGTCATATTAATTTGGCAAGTTAAATCAATCTAACTCCTTTTCATTTACCACTCATCATTTGTCACATCAAGTCGGTAACTCATATTCTTAGAGTTATTTGATTATTCTTTACTAGCATTCGCATGACATTTACATGCTGTTGGATCTCAAAAATACATTTCTGGACACTGGATATTGAGTTCGTCATTCTTAGGCGTTCAGATATTGTATGGTATTATGATTTCCTAGCAGATTCGTTTTGCTGTTTATGATTTTTTAATTACTGATGAGACCTTCAACAACTCCGTTAAATATATGCTTTGCCTTTTTCGGGAAAAAAACTGTTGTACTTATTTTCTCAATGGGGTTTAGCTAACAAATTTGTTACGGGATGCCATTATTTAACTTGTAGTAATGGCTGAGAAGGCTGATCAGCACCCAACCATCGATGAAATTGCTACGAAATCTACTACTAATCTAAAGAAAGAAACTGGAATAGTATCCAAGCGAAACAGAGGAATTCTTTCTCGCATTTGGAGTGGAATCTTTAGAACAAGCAATGAGGATTTTGAGAAGAGACTGCAATATCTTTCCAAGGAAGAAGCTTCTGTTCATGCAAGGATGAAGAAGAGGGCCCAAAGGTGGCGAAGGACGGCAAGGAATCTTATAATTTCTCTGTGATTCTTGAGGTGAGTCTTTGGTTGTACTTATGTGGATATTTTTTAGCTGCTTGTTCAATAGTATTCTTTACTCTGTAACCCGTTATCAAGCATGCTTCTTTAGAAATTAACAAAAATGTTAATCTCATTTAGCTCAAGGGCGTTAAAGCATTTGATGTAAATATATTTTGCTTCTGATCTGTCAATGTAAATACTTTATTTTTCTCTCAAGCATTTTTTTTGGTATTTGTACTTTCTGCATTACCTTTTTATCTAATGAAATTTCCCTTCCATAACTAGGAGAAAATTGCTCATACTAACTACCTCATAAGTCATAACTGAAAAGCTCTTAGGGATTGCTTCTAGTGGTACAGATGGCACTCAACCGCACCGAAAGGAAAATAAGAAAGAAAGAAACCACATAAACAAAGATGTGCACGATTAATTTGGTCCTACAAGAGTAGGATCCGTCTAGGGCAAGGCTGGTCCTTTTTGCAACACTGGGCCACCACCACAGAAGGATTTGCCTTTAAATGTTTTTGCGTGCTACTAGATACACCTTTAAACAGTCTCATATTCCTTTCCGTCCATATCAACCCGAGTGAAGCAGCTAAGAGAATATTCCAAAGGACTCTACCTCTGGAAGGCCAAAGGGTGTAATCCCAGACTTCAAAAAGATTTGTACTATGACCAGGAAGAACTGAACTAACTCCAAAGAAACCAAAGACAAAATAGGCAAAATACCATGTCTCATGCGTGAATCTGCAATGTATTAGAAGGTGATGGATGGCATAGGTTATAGAAAGCACACAGTGATTGACAATGATTTGTTATCTGAGGAAGATGGCCATCAGTGAGGATCTTATAAAGACATGCATTCCGACAAAAAGCTATGACTCTATGAGGGGACGAAGAGCTTCAAGCTTTCCTAGTGGGTGAAGGACGTGCCTGGCCAATTAGGTGATTATATAAAGAAAGGGTCGAGAATCTTCCTGTCATAGCCCATCTGCAAATTCTTTTATCTGTTCCATGTCTTCTAATGTAGACCGAATTAAATCTATTCAGGAAGGAGGTGACCATGTCCACCTCCCAGTTGAAAAAGTTCCTCCGGAATCTAACATTCCAATCCGCCTTCTTATCGACTTTGCTATAGAATCAGCCATGCTAGTTCCTTTATTGGTGGTCATGCTAAACAACACTGAATAATCCAACGACTGCCACTGCACCGAACGACCATCCAAAATTTAATCCTCTCCCTGTTACCAACTCTAAAATGGATACCCTCCTGGAACTCAAATCTGTACGTTTTGTTACCACGCCAGACCGAGGATCCATGTTCAGAGGGCTGCCACCACACCAAATCTCTTATCTTTGAATGATATTGGCTTGTTTAACTTGATGCCCTCTGTATATAACCAAAGAGAACACCTAAAGATGTCTCCTAGGTACTTGCATTGAATGTTCACTACTACAGACTTCACATAATTTTGGAAACTTAAACAGATTTTCTAGAAAAGCATGGGCTTTTATATGGCTTATTAAAAAAAAAATGCAGAAAATATCTATTGCACTATGAAATTGTAATCATTATATTTTATACATGTTGGTGCAATTCTAGAGATGCATCCATTCCATTCTAAGCTCATTAAACGAAGTTGTTTGCAAGTTGAGATACTTTGCATCTATAACTCAATTTTCTCATGAATGAGTATTATATGACATGTTTGATTGCAAAGCTAAACCCACCTCATCAAGTTGGTTCAGCTTAAATCAAGTATTTGCTATTCCTTTTTTTAAAAATCAACATTTTCTGTAGTTTGAGTATCAAATAATTTTTGGCATTCCATTTCAAAAAATAATAATTTTTTGCAGTGACATATTCTTGCAATGCAAACGTTATATATTTCTGGAAAAAATGTGCCATAAACTCTTGATTTTTGAAGCAGGCCACTTACTTCAGAATATTTTTTTTCCAGGTTGTTTTAGTGGCTTATGCCATTATGACAACAAGATCATTGGATTTGAATTGGAAGATGAGGGCTATCCGAGTTTTACCGATATTTGCCTTTCCGGGCCTATCTTTCGTCATCTATTCAACACTTGTAAGCTTCACAAAGATGTGTAAATATCTTAAACTTTCAACCCGAATTTAATTCTCATTACTGTTCTTCTAAGGTTGAAGTCTTCATTACTGGAATACTTAGTGGTAACTTGTTTTTGATAGGTTACTTAGTGATAACTTGGTTTTGTGGTTGTGGTAATTCTAGATTGGCATTCAAAACCTTTTTGATCAATTTTTTAGGCTACTGATATCCACACGACCATGTTCTGATAATGGGGCGAACTCAACTTGTTTTACACTTTTTAATTGGCTGCTGATATCCGCACGACCATGTTCTGATAATGGGGCAAACTCAACTTGTTTTACACTTTTTAATTGGCTGCTGAGGGCTTTTGGGGAATTTTAATAGCCTCTGACAGCTGGTTAAAACATGTAAAACAAGGTGAGTTTGCCCCATTATCCAAATATGGGCGTGTGGATATTAATAGCCTTTTTGAATACTGTTACATTATTTCCATTGTTAACTTTTAGCACGGAAAATTCAAATTGTTTTTGGACTTTGTAAGGTGGTGTCAAACGTCAATTTGTTTTGCAAGCGAAGGTTACACAGTTTTGCCAGACTAAATTTTCACCTATGTCAATTATGTACTGAAAATAGATAATCTTCTCACTTCATGTTAAACATCCTCTTTTAGTTGGTCTTACTTTTGGTGGACCTTTTTCTTGTGATATCTAACAACTGCTTAACAGAATTTGGATATTTTACTTATTGATGTTGTCGTGCATCAGGTTGTTGTGTTACAGCTTTGAGCATGACAATCTCAATTCCTCCAGGCAATCCAAATTTGTCTTATATGTCTTAATTTCTATTTTCCTTTATCTTCCATAAAATTTTGTTTTTGGCACGAAAATGAGAAAAGTTATCTCAAGAAGGATAGAGTAGTCGATATAGGATGCATCAGCCTTGATGCATGGGAATGAAGAACATAGGGAGCCTAAGATATGCTAATGGATGCCTTTGCTTATATGTCGACTTGGTAGAAGTAAAGAAGGCTAAAAGTCAAAAAGGAATTGTGAAGTGTCAGTAGGAATGGAATGGCAATGTTAGCCTAAGCAATAAGAAAGGAATATATTCTGAAATGAACTTGGAGGGCAGTAAGCTTGTTCAAGATGAAAATAAATATATTGTGCTCATGTTCCAACCGAATAAATATATTGAGCTCATGCTCCAATCGATCTAGCAATTGATAGTGCTACCCTTTTTTCTTTTTTCTTTTTGTAATTTTCAGGTTTATATTGGGAACCATACTAGAAAAATAAGGTATATAAAATTATAAAATATAAGAAAAAGTTAGAAAAACAAAAAAATATGATATTTTTGTGGTAAAAATGAAACTGAAAATATCACATTGTTTTTAAAAATCTTAGAATAGTTTTACAATATTTTGAACAAGTTTGGGATATTTGTGACTATGCTTTGACGAAGTAATACATCTTAAATAATTTTGGCTTCATAATTTTATTTTTGTATGTACACGTGCATAAGATGAGTGTAGCGGAGATGCGAATGCTTAGATGGATTTGCGGCCACACAAGGTTAGATCGAATTAAAAATGAAGACATCCGTAAAATGTGGGGTTGACACCAATTGAGGAGAAGATGAGAGAGCACCGCTTAAGATGTTTTAGGCATATCCAATGTAGGCCTTTGGATGCTCTAGTGAGAAGAAGTGACTCGTGCCAAGTTGATGGAGTAAAAAGAGGTAGGGGCAGACCGAAAACAACGTGGGTAGAAACAGTGAGGAAAGAGTTGAGGGCTAACATGACCTTGGATAGGAGAGAATGTAAGAAAATGATCCATGTAGACGAACCCAACTAGTGTCAGGATGGGACTTAGTTAATTTGATCCAGGTAGATCCTTTCACCTTCTTCCTGAAAATTTTCTAAAGGATTCATTAGCCGACCCCTACTAGTTTGGGACAAAGGCTTAGTTGAGTTGAGTTGTGTGTACCCTAGTGAAATTCTGTTCCATGTTGTCTGAAACGGACGGACTTCTAGAATGGAATACAGAACATAATATAGAATGAAATATTTTTCCCTGTAGTCCATTCCGGGCTATTCTATTTTGTTTTAGAAATTATGCGAAAATTTCGGGAAATGATTTTTTGACATTTTTTTAGTTTTTGTACTATTTAAAAAAAATCCCACTGATTGTAGTGTCGTTTTTGGAACAGAAGACCAAAACAGATGAAACATTAGAACGTTCCATTGCCGTGAGAAAATGAAATGATCACTGGCACGAAATTTATAATTAAGGTATATTCCAGGAAGTACGACTTGTATCTTACTTCCATTGTAGGAACACAATGTCTTGCATGAATTTTTGTTCTTTGTCCGTTTTAACCCTAAGCTTTGGCACTGCATCGTTTGAGGTTTCTACAGTTGTTTTGGGTTCGGAATGTCTATTTTTGCTATGATTCGTGGACACGAACACGAGTATCGCATGTCGACACTGACACAGAGTGTCGGACACAGCAAACCCTCAAATTTAGAAACGGGGACGCGGCTAAAATAGAAAGTATATATAATCTTAATTTGTCGATACGGATTCGTGTGTCGAATTTCGACACGGATATGAGTTGTCAGACATGGCAACATCTAAAAATCTTGAAATGGTGATGCATTCATACACATAAAATTATTGATTATTACACAAATATGTTTCCACATGCCCACAGTAACTCTAACACTTCTAGCAATACATTTAAAAGTGTCCAAAGTAGTGTCTACATGGGTGGACACCCGTGTTGTGTTGACACGGCAGGACACGTGTGTTGACAATAAATTCAAAGTGTTGACTAAATCATAGCTTTTTTGGTGTACGAGTTTATAGAGAATTGATTGAGTTGAAGGTCTTATATCAAGAAAGAAGTGAAGGTGAAAAGGTCATAGTATGATACCACTCGTTCTATTACATTGTCTTGTGCTTTTGTGAAGATCAACCTTTTTTCTTGGAATGATACTTGAAGATTGTATTGAAAAAGACTGAGGTGGTCGAGTACAGAAGAAAGGTAAAATAACATTAAATAGCAATGAATCGAAAAGAAACCATAATCAAGGTGGAAGTGCGTCGAATAAGGCCAATGATTCCTTAGAGACTCCCCCTCTAGCGAGCTTATCCGCCACCGAGTTAGCAGATCGACGAACATGATGGAACACTATATTGATGGTGTCGATTATATCCTTAATTTCATAAAAATATTTGTCAAACTTCCATGGATGATGATGAAATTCGTTAAGCCTGTGGATGACATTAAGTGAGTCACCTTCAACCACTAAATTGGAAAGGTGGTTACGATCCACTAGTTTAAGTCCTTAGTGACCTGCTCAGACTTCTACTGCCGATGCACCTACAACCCCAATTGGCCCTGCAAGTGCCCAAATAACCTCTCCAGAGTCTTTCCTTAGAACACTTCCCAGTCCGACTGGGTGAGGGTTCCCCATACTGGAACCGTCAATGTTCATTTTTAGGAAACCCAATGGAGGAGGATCCCAAACTTGAATAAATTTTTGTTTGACCTCGGTATTGGTGCAAACTTCCTTTCATCTTTCCCACAAATTGTAAGCTGAAACAAATTTAAAACAAGTAAGCGACTTCGCCCACAAGATCATCAAAGCAATTGCCTAGATGAAAATAAAAGAAGCACTTCTAGCAACTCCTTTGAAGATTCTTGCATTTCTTTTTTTCCTGATCACCCAAATTGTAGCTAATAATGTTAAGTTCCATAGGATCTTTCCTTTCCTCTTCCAAGGAACAAGGGACCATCCAAGAAAAAGTTCCATAAGATTAGCAGGGAAGACCCACTCCATTCCAAATCTGCTTAATATTTTACCCCACACTTCCCTAGCAACTTTGCAGTGTAAGAACGTGTGGTTCACTGTTTCTCCGTCGCGCAATGGTCCACTATTAAAATCTCTCTCTCTCTCTCTCTCTCTCTCTCTCTCTCTCTCTCTCTCTCTCTCTCAAGAAATCAACCATTTGGATTCTTTCTTGCAAGGCCGCCTAAGCGAACACACGAACTCAAGGAGGACCCTGAAGTGTCCACACTCTAGCTATTTTGGAAGCCACTGGACTAGCCACTAGATGATGGTAGAACGATTTGATGGTAAAATCCTCAGACGTATCCCAGATCCATACCCTCTTATCATCCCCATCCTGCTTGATATGTTTCTGATAGAATCTCCAACAACCTTGCAATGGATGAAGGCTCCCCATCGAAGAAATTCCTTTGAAACTGCATAGTCCACACCACTTTAGAAACCTTTCACAATTTGATATGCCAAGAACCTCTTTACTCATGTTAGATCTTATGGTACTTTAGAAACCCGGGTTGACTGAAAAAACTGAAAACCTTGTTTTTTTTAGTCATTGAGTTTGACTTGCAGGGACATAGCAAGATCTGTTAGATAAGAATTGATTTTGCTATGAATGCAGCTTGTATTGATCAAATATTTTTTACATCCATACAGACTAATATTGAATATATGAAATGCAATATTTGCAATATCAGATTTGCCTAATTTTGCAGTCTACTTTGTGAACTATGATGCAATTAACATCTTTTTTTTCTAAATGCTGCAATTAATATCTTTCTGCATACACATGTCCAAATATTTTTGTTCTTTAATATTTAATTGCATGATGATGGTCATATGGTCTCATCCAAAGACGGATCAGGACTAACAGCTCCTATTTTTTTTAGTGTGTGTCTGACTGTCTGTCCGCGTGTCTGCGCGCGCCCGCGCGTGACTCAACGGACCTACCCCTGGAAATATGGAAAGGGGCATAAGAACATGAAAGAACCAGGGATAGTGCGTGAAAAAGGAAACTCCCGAACTACTTTAGTGAAGCCCCGTCCAAGATCAATATCTTTCAATTTGAAGATCATGTTCGAGTTAATGTCAATGGGGTCCCAGTCATGAGTCATTCTCGGCAAGGTAGACTCTTTAGTTGAGTGCGTGGTACTGGTTTTCTCATCTCATTATAATTTCTCTGTGGAGAGCAGTTTATTATGATCCAGTTACATATGGTTTGGTTTGTGAACTGTAAGATGTAGCGGACCAACTTCATGCTGTTGTATACATATGAAGTGCCAGTTTCTAATTCGAAGCAACGAGATCCCACTATTATATGGTGTTTTTTTTTTTTTTGAGTGGCACAAAGAAATATAGAAAAAATGGCTCAAGCAGCCGCAAAAACTAGCCCACTATTATCTGTTCACATATGTGACATTGATTATTGGTTTTTGACATCTGCAAAGGAATATATTATATTTTGGTGTAATGCTATATATTGTTTGTGTCTAACATTTTTCATGTTCATCTATATCTGCAGAGATATGTTAAAACTCAATATGATGTGAGCCACATGTTACTTTGTAGTATGATGTGAAACTCTGCACATTAAAACTCAATATTGTTTATTTTTATCTCTATAGGTGATCGCAAGGACCAGAAAACACTTGAAAGATTGCGCGATGAAAGGCAAGCAAAAATCGACGAGCTTAAAGAGAGAAGAAACTACTATATAACACAACAGCTTATTCAGGTTTAAAAGGATGCCTTTAATTTTGTTTTGTACTATAGATTTTACCAATCTGGCTTGCTCTTCTGGTAGTGTCCAAGCTGGTATCTTGTATTTACCATTGAACTCCTCTATACTGCTACTGGTGATTTGGTTCCATGCATGCATGGGTCATGTTCCTGCAAGCTCATGCACAAAGGTGCAAGCTATGTCACAAATATCGTTCTCGGGAATTTCTTGGCAAGGGAATATCTCGGGATAAATTTTTTTTTTTAAATTTTTCGGGTTTATATAGGGAAAAAAATGATAAAATAAAATTATCGCCAGGTCAATATAGTAGTTCAACGGTTCGGGAGGCGGGATTTGTGCCCACTTCTCCATGGCTCGGTCCCAACCAAACCTTACTTGATAGTGGAGGTGACTAACAACTGGCCACTCTGGTTTTACCCGGATGCTGCTTGCTCCTGCATCAATGCCCATGCTTCTGCCATGTCTAGGTAGTACCTCCACCCAAATGATCTACCTACCTCACTGGAGCCCAGTGAGTTCTGACTCGTTTTGATGGATATTTCTTCCTTCCGGATATACTGTTGGACCGGCTCTGCAGGCAGGAGATCGTGATATTATCGCCGTAAAATTATATAAATATACATAAATTAAGAAAAATTTTAAAATAAAAAATATCGTAAAAACATCGTGATATTATCGCCATAAATGAAAATATCGCTATATTCTTTTAATTCTCAGGATTATTTTGGGATTTTGCCGTTTTATCAAAATATCGTGATAAAATCGCTATATTTTGAAAATATCAATGATATTTGTGACATAGGTTGCAAGTGCATGCATATGTGTGCATGCATGTCGTACTGATTGCCGGTGTGTCATGTACAGAGATATGACCCAGATCCTGCTGCAAAGGTGGGTGCCGCAAGTGTCCTGGCATCAAAGTTGGGTGCCTATTCAGGGTTGGGTTGAAAATATATTTAGGAGATGAGCCTAAACACAATATGCCCCTCGGGAAAAGCAACGATGTTGAACTGGTGCTATCTAATGGGCTCCGGAATCGGAAACAATTTCAAACCAGAAATAGTAGTACAGGTAGTGGCACAATGCACCAACTCGTTGAGGAAATGCCACAGGATTACGGCCTTGACAACCCAGAAGTTCCAACACAGAATATGGCAGTTATTGTCGAACACCATAAAGGATCAGCTGCTAATGATGGAGGATGGATTGCTCGTATTGCGGCCATGCTTGTGGGTGAGGATCCGACACAGTGCTATGCACTCATATGCGGCAATTGCCATATGCACAATGGTGAGTGTTTGTTTCTTTTTCCCCTGGTCCCTACTCCCTACCATAGATCTTTTACATTAATTGTAGATAATATGATTTAGCTATCTACATTTTAAAATAACCAAGGCACCTCTTTCTTGTCATTCTATCTTTAACTGCTATGCAGAGTGCTCAATCACATCTTTTGTAGGGTAGTTGCTTTGGCTCCATTTCTTTCAACATAAAATGGGTGTCAAGCAAATTTTACACCCATTTTTTCACTTAAAAATGAGCGTAAAATTTATTTTACGCCCAATTTACATCTAAAAAAACAGAGCCTTTAAGAAAATAAACAATTTTTTTGTATGCAGGACTCGCAAGGAAAGAGGATTTTGCATATATAACTTACTACTGCCCGCACTGCCGTGCACTGAATGGTTCACAGCCATCAGAAGGCCTTGGTTCAAGTGCCATTTCTAGCAAGCCAAGCTCTCCAATTTCAGCCAATAGTGATGGGAAGATCACTCCCAATAGTTCTGAGGTCACAACTGCTTCGGCAACCGTTATGGAGACGGCGGGGAAAGATACTGCTGCGCCAGCTAATTAGAATTTTGTCTAATTACTTTTAATTTAAACTTTGTTTGCCTTGTGTAAGCCTTGTGTGTTGGGAAGAGAATAGTTTTTTTTTTTCTTTGTTTGGATTTTGTAACAAAACATGACTGTACCTTTTGTTTAAAATTCTGTTTTCCTTGTGCAAGCCTTGTGTGTTGGGAAAAGAACAGTTTGACTTCTTTGTTTGAATTTGTAACAAAACATGAATGTACCGTCTTCAAAACAAAGGAAAAAGGAATAATAACTATTATAGAGTATGCAACCGCAACTGTGTTTTTATTATTGTTATGCAAGGGATTTGGTAGAATGGCTAGACTCTGGTTGTTTTTTTTTACTCAAAAGTAAATGTATGATGAGGTGGACATCAAGGTGGACATGGGGGATTGGGCGAGATCGAATGATCCCACATCTCCCTATTAATCGGCAGACTTATTCGAAATTCGTTGGAGATTATTTGGGATAGAGAAGGTTAATACCCGCCCTGCTCCCCAGTGGAAGCCCCCCGCCTTCGGGTTGGCTAAAATTCAACTTTGATTGTAGCACCAATGGGAAACCAGGTCCTGTAGGGATTGGAGGGCTGATTCGTGATTCAGAAGGAAAGATTTGGATGTCCTTTTCCGACCCAATCACTGTTTGTGATTCTAATGAGGCGGAGGCCAAAGCCCTGTCATGGGGGCTCAAGTGGTCCGCATAACATCTTTCTTATCCCTTGATAGTGGGGGTTATTCTGTTAGAGTTACTGCCCTAAAAGCCAATTTATTTTGTATTTCCTTTGACTTAAGTATCAATAAAAGTTTTTTTTCATGACATATATTGGGTTTTATACATTTAAATGTGTGTGTTGTGCTTGTTTTATGACTTATACTCATAATCTACTTGAGAGAGATAGAGACTTAATTTAAGCATTCATTGTGCAAGCCCCAAAGGGAGGAAATGCAATCTTCAATATTTGTGAGCTATCATTGTAACGTGGAAAGGGCACTGTACTTAAAATCCCTTGGAGACATTGTAAGGCGGTCTCAGGTCCTTGAGCGGATTTGAATAGTGGAAGCCCTTAAGGAGAACTTGAGAAGAGTGGATGTAGGCCCTTGGGATTAAGAGACCGAACCACTATATATCGGTGTACACTTTTCTCTCTTATCTCTTTCCTTTATTTTCATTTTTGTTGTTTTTGGATTTCATCTTTTATTTACTATGCTAACCACATACGCAAGATTACTAACAAGTGAATTAGGTTAAAAGTAGTTATCAAGTTTTAAATTTTTAATCACCAACCAATTCACCCCCTCTTGGCTTTTCTAGTCTAGATTTCAACAATGAAGAAAATGACAACAGTAGAGTCCGTCCGAATCCACTTCGATAAAAAACTTAGCCGAACTAGATATGATGCAATGAAGAAAATGACGAAAGTTGAGTTCGTCCAAATCCACTTTGGTCAAAAGCTTAGCCGAACTGGATATGACGCAATGAAGAAAATGACAAAAGTTGAGTTCATCTAAATCCACTTCGGTCACAAACTTAGCTAAACTGGATATGACGCAATGAAGAAAATGACAAAAGTCGAGTTCATCCAAATCCGCCTCAGCCAAGGATCAAATCGAACGGGATGCGATGTAATATAGAAAGCCGTAGATTATCAGTTCGGTAAAATCCACCTCGGGATTCCTCTCAGCCGACCATAGCACGGCCAAGTAATTCATGAAGAAGACAGCGCAAAAGCAGACCACAGACAATTAGCTCGTCACTACCCCCCTCTTCTACTTCTTGCTCAGCTTAAAATCGACCTAAGGAAGTAGGGGGCAACTGATGGGGGCAAAAATGATAGCCTAATCACAAGCTGACATGTGTCCTAGGATAATTAAATAATCTTAACCAATTTGGAAGGTTCTAGAGTGGACCCTTGCCCAATTGCAGGGTGACACCTATCCATGGGTATTAGAGTAATCTCATCCCTAATGCCTCCTAAGCCTACAACTGTAAATAACCCCCTCAAGCTCAAAGGTAGAGTTTCAATTCCCAAAATTTACTATTCATAGTGAAAAGCTTATTATCTGACTTAAGCATCGAAGGGCCTTCCCGGAGAATCTACTCCAGATAGGTCACCTGACCGTTTGTTCCCATGTGCAGGCAGATCTCATCTCTTCCAAAGCCACCTCAGTAGATCACCAATTTTTGCCGCAATACGTATTATTTATGTTACAGATGGCGAACATTAGACTTTATTCCGCGGGATTGGGGAGTGAGATGGATTGGCATTAGGATTATGCTACTGTTACTGAGTTATCCAGTTAGAGGCAATAACAGACACTCAGTTATTTATTTAATTATTCTTCTTGTCTCGATTGGACATCAGATTAAATTTCACATTAGACCTCTATTACATGTAAGGGTGGCAACGGTTTGGTTTCAGTTCTGTTTGACCCCAAACCGAACCACCGAACATGCTTACCTCCAAACCGAAACCGAACCGAACCAAAACTGAAACCGAACCAATGAAAAGGGGCGCATTTATCATTTTCCTATGAAAAGGGGCGCATTTATCATTGTCCAAACCGAACTAAACCGAAAGCAAACCGAAACCGAACCGATCATTGGCTTTGTTCTACCGAACCGAAATTTGAATCGGTTTGGTTTAACCAAACCGAAACCGAATTTTCGGTTTGGTTTCAGTTCGGTTTCGGTTCGGTTCAGATGATTTTGCCACCCCTAATTACATGACAGATTTATTAGAGTATTTATTTCATTTAGATCTGCTCTGTTTATTACTGAATTGATGAGATACCTTGTATGTCTATGGGCTGAGGCTTGTGGTTGTACGGTGCTGTCACATGTCTGGTGCTTGGGTCGGGTGCTTGGTTCTGGGCATGACATTAAGCTTTTTGAGTAATTGGTTATTTCACTAATAAGGATTATACTATAATCCAAAATAACTCTTGGAGGAGAGTGAGGGAATAGTTAGGGATGCAAGAGAGAGAAGTAATATGTTAGAATCGATAACGACGTTGAAACAAGGCACCGTGCCTGTCCCTCCCTTGTTTCAAACCTCTGCAGTAGAGTTGGCCGGACAGTGCCACCAATATTAGTATGGAATATAAAATCTGATATGAAGAATCATTACAAAGTATGGAAAATGGAAATATGTCAAAAAAAGCAAAAGATCTCATGCCTTTGCTTTTAAAGTTGGGCACTGCCACCAGCAAAAGCATGGGTGACTGGTAAAAAAGAAGAAAAAAAAGATATAATGATGCATAGAATATAAAATCTGATATGAAGAATGAATAGAAAGTATGGAACCATACCAAAAAAAGAGAAATACTGATCCTATCTCTCATTATCTACGTAGGCTTTCAAAACACTGTCATGTCATGGACAACTACTTGGGATAAAACCCAGATAGTGATACTTATTATAGGAAATTGAGCCAAATCAAATTTATTCATCGACATAGTTGTAGAAGATAAAGAAAGGTGAGTTCGACCCATTAATGTTATCCCCACCTTGATCATATGGATTGCTTAGCCTCTTGATCTATTCTGCCTTGTTTAGAGTTTTGCTAAGGCCCTGTATGTTTTGGATTTTATGAACCCACTGTCAGACCCAACTGGTTATTGGATTTTATAAGTACAGTAATCAGTTTTGGACCCGCAACCAGTTCTGAAAATCCAAAACAAACTGGATCAAAGAGAATCTAAAACATTGATTTTCCTAGGCCTTAATCTCATGGATGGATACCCATTCATCATGGGACGGTCCATATATGCCACAGTGCATATCATAAAGGCACATAAAAAAGGAATGGTGTGCACTGTTTTCTGGAAATATGTTTTGTGATGATCATTGTATTCCTTGGAAAACAAGCATCTTTTGGATGAAGAAGTTTACCACGTGTACAATGATTTAGCCCAAAGATACTATTGGCCATTACAAATTTGGCCTATTACCCTTTATTGCACTCTAATTGGATGATTCTAGAACTTTAAAATGTCTTTAAACATTGATTTTTGCATGCCTCAATCCTTTTTGCTACATTGATAACTGCACACCATGCCACATAGTGATAGCATATCCTTTCTAGAAAAGCATATCCTTTCTAGAAAACAGCCCCACAAAACCACTAATTGAAAATTTGAAAAATGTTGCTATCCACAAAGTATGCATAAGAGTGGTCATTAGTGCCACAAATTACCTATATAATTAAATAATGAGATGGATCACCTTATCTTTAAAAAGAATTCTCTCTTTTTGGCACTTTCTTGCTCTTTCCCATTAGAAAATCGAAACATAACCATATTAATGGATATGAAAATAGAGTTAAACTTTCCTTTGATTCTATATAAAACAAATGCATGTCTATCCCTGTCACTCTCTCCATATCAGTATAAAACAAGGCTAAATAACAACATTTTCAACTTTTCCCATACACACACACACTACCATGTTTTGCTAATTGAACTAAATCATCTTGTCTTTTATTATTCGAGCAGTTGTAAAAGGTTATTACAGTTCCAAAAAAGATCTCAAGACCCCAATTTAAAAATAAGGGGTTTTTGCAAAAGAAGTTTGCTACTTCTTTTTATTTGCAAAAAGAGTCTTCTTGTTCGACATTTTACAAATAGAGTCGTAACGTTTGAGAGAACTTTGCAAATCAGGTCATGTGATTGGTTTGTGACCAAAATGCCCATTGTAGATTTCTTTACTCATAAAAAGACCAAAATGTCATTGTATTTAAAAAGACAAACTACCATATAAAAAGACAAAAATTCCTTCTGTAGATACTAGCATTCTTATACATGAAACGACAAAATTACGGGCCCTATTATATGAATGGGCTCGAGTGGAGATTGTGGGACCTACCCAATCATAGCATTCTTGGCCTATGCTATGCATAGGTGTAAAAACAATGAGCCCACCCTATAACAACATATGATGTAAAATTGTGAGCCCTACTCTATACATAGGCTCTACCCCATAACTCCATAAGAACATAAGGGAAATTGGTGGACCCCACCTGATGCATGGGTTTGAGTTGATTTGGTGTGACCTGCCCTATCAAAACATATCCGTGAGCATCATGGGTATTTTGGTCTTTTTAAAAGATAATTCCATCTTAGATGTAAGGACATTTTGGGCTTGTTAAGAGTTAAAAAAATAATTTACGACGGGTATTTTGGTCATAAATTGATGGCATGACGTGATTTGCAAAATCCACATAAAAGTGATGACTCTATTTGCAAATTGTGGAACTAGAAGACTCTTTTTGCAAATAAAGCAAAGTAGAAGACTTCATTTGCAAAAATCCCTAAAAATAAAACACAAGATGAATTTGTTCAACTATCAAAACATGGTAGTAGCCTGTATATATACTTGACTTGGTTTATATATTTGGGGTTTTTGCAAATGAAGTCTTCTACTTCGGTTTACATATTGGACAGACTTATTTGGTGTGTCATATTTTTTAAGGGTGTCTACATTAGTTAACCCCATACATGGGTTCTTATTGGCTGGTTGTTGGTGACAACCAATAACGCATCAAATTATTGAATTGCAACAAGAAAAAAAAGGAGTGGCGATAAAGAAAAAAGAACCCACGCGGAAAATATCAATGCCAAAACCACGCGGTTTGAGCCCCTAGATTCAACGGGGTTTTAGCAAAGTTTAGAGGCTTCCTCAGAGAAGAAAAGGGGGCTGGTCGTACGGTGATCTGGTCTCTCACTCTCCCTTCTATTATAACTACAAGTTGTACTTATTGAAGACTTTGAACACATAGAATAAGACAAACCCACAAGTGGGGAGCTGACCAATGCACAAATTCCACGTAAGTTCTAAGGCAAATTCATATTGGATGAGCCAGTTCGAGTTTATCTCCTCTCCACCTACTTCCAAACAAAGTTTATAAAACCAAAGGCCCCACGGGCCCACCTCCCGTCTCTTGATATAGAACATCTTTTAATTGGCGCATTAAAGCCTCCAAAAATAATAGAGGTCGACTAGATTTTTTTTTTTTTTTTTTTTATAAGTGAGCTGGGGGTCGACTAGATTTTTGATTCGTGATAAGATACTCAGAAAATCAGTAAATAGAATAAGAAAAAAATTAGAAAAAGAAGCCAAGAAAGATAGAATTAGCAAGAGCCCACATAAGCTAAAGTCAGCAGCATAGCTGAGGGGGGTATGAACTTACAAGCACACATACACGGTCCATAGTCATGTGAATTCCATCAACTTGCTTCATGTACACCATCCACGTACACAAAATTTTCTCGTACATACTCTATATTATATACTGTATAGATAGAGGGATCTATCCATGAATCTTCCCACCGTTTATTGAGTTGACCCACCTCAACAAAAAGAAAGAAATTAAAAAAAAAATTAAAAAAAATTAGAAATTTAAGTATAGTATAAATATTCCATACAAATCTCTCCTGTCTTGCTATTACAAACCCATCTCTTCTACAAAAGAAAGAAACAGTCTTTTGTGGTGGCCGTGGTGATAGTTATCTCAAAGGAAATTAAGATGGAGTGTAGTTCCATAGATGAGAGCTCGAGTAATTCCATCTCGGCCTCACCGCCTCCGCGGTTGGAGAAGAGGTGTTCCGACATTGGAGGAAGCATAGTGAGTGTGGTGTTGGACTCAGAGAACGGAGTCGAGGGTGAATCTCGAAAGCTCCCTTCTTCTAAGTACAAAGGGGTGATCCCCCAGCCAAATGGGCGGTGGGGCGCCCAAATCTACGAGAAGCACCAGCGCGTCTGGCTCGGAACATTTATTGACGAGTATGATGCTGCTAAGGCCTATGACATAGCCGCCCAGAAGTTTCGCGGCCAAGATGTTGTCACCAACTTCAAGCCCTCCTCCTCCGATGCTGGAGACCATGTTGTGATCATCAACTTTCTCAATACCCACTCCAAAGCCGAGATTGTGGACATGCTCCGAAAGCACACTTATGAAGATGAGCTCCAACAGAGCAAGCGAAATAATGGGTATGAGGGTGAGAGAAAGAGAATTGTGGATTTGGATTGTGAGAAACAGAGAGAGCAGCTTTTTGACAAGGCAGTGACACCGAGCGATGTGGGGAAGCTTAACCGGTTGGTGATACCGAAACAACACGCGGAGAGACACTTTCCTTTGCAGATTGGGACTGCTTGTAATGGGGTGTTGTTGAATTTCGAAGACTCGGATGGGAAGGTTTGGAGATTTAGGTACTCTTATTGGAATAGTAGCCAAAGTTATGTTCTTACTAAAGGGTGGAGTCGGTTTGTGAAGGAGAAGGGACTCATGCCAGGAGATGTGGTTAGCTTTCAACGGTCGATCGGCCCTGAAAAGCAGCTCTACATTGATTGGAAGCCTCGGAGCATAATCAGCTCTACTTGTGGGGTGGGTGGTGGTGGGGCCTATTTGGCCGAGCAACGGGTTCAAGTGGTTCGGCTCTTTGGGGTTAACATAATAGAAGTCCAGGAAGTGAATGCAGTCGTTGTTGTGGAATGCAAAAGTAAGAGAGAAGGGGAATTCTTTCCATACCAGTCTTGTAAGAAACAATGCATACGAACTTCGTAGGAGGCGCTTATTTTTGTTCTTGTTTTTATTTCTTTCTCTTGTAAAGATAAGCAAAAAGAAAGATAGAAAAAATCCTTAATTGGGTGCTTTTGCTAATTTACAAATGTGATGGGTATATCACAGTTATTAAGTATGAGCTATGTTACCTCTGTTTTAAAATAAAAATAATCTCTCTCTCTCTCTCATTTCTTCACCTGTCATTTTAAACTTCATGTGGACTTCATCTTTCTCCTCTTGATTGGGTAGAGGTTGTAATTATTGTTGTGGATGTTGGGATCGCTCCAATCCCATGAAGCGATTTCATAAATCTACTGTGGATTCAAATTCGCTTAAGCCACGTTTGGATACCTCATGCTTTGTATTTGAATTTGGACATCACATTTGCAAGTCAGCAAAACCATCCCTAACAAAACTCATACTTAATAACAAGGATATACACATCACATTTGCAAGTCAGCAAAACCATCCAGTTCAGGATTTTTCTCTATTTCCTTTTTGCTTTCCTTCACAGGTGGAAAAAATTGAAACACGAACACAAAAAGGCAGATGCAAAAAATGACGCAACTGTTGGAAATCTCTTATACATCGCTTCTTACAAGACTGGTATGGAAAGAATATGGAAACTCCGACAATTCTCAATCTCCGATAGCCCAGAATGGGCTCCGGGTGTATCAATAAAAGCTGATATTATCATTGATTGGAGAATCGTCCAATCTAAGTAACTATCGGTCTAATACCATTGAAAGTCGGTGTGGGAAGAACTACGTGGCAGAAGCTTTGAGTAGGTGAAAACGAAAATTTTTCTTCCCATCGGACTTTAACCAAGACCATAGTTACTAGATTCTACTGGTGATGAATTTAAATTCTGGAATTAAAGAAAACTTTACCATAGATTATCGAAAGATAATCACTGATCGATCCACTCCTCGCTTGGTGATCGACGTTTCTCAAACCCGAGTACTCAAGAAGTCGAAGTAGTGACTCCACATTGCACGTATTGAGGAGAACAACTTCTAAGATCCAATCCCAGACTAGAACCTAATTCCTTTTCGGCTTCTTACTTAAAGAACTAGAAGAGAGAGAGAGAGAATTTGAGAGAGAGAGAGAGAGAATTTGAGAGGGGGGAGAGAGGTTGGACGTTCAAGGATTAAGAGAGTAAAAAAATCCCATATAGAGGAATTCGTTTCCTCCTAGAACTCCAATAGGCTTGGGAAACCTTTTTTAAATAAAATTCTTTTATTTTGAAATTTGCAAAAAACGAATTTCCTATCTTTGTAGAAAACAATTTTTCCTTATTGTTCTTTTGAAAATTAGAAACCTTTTCTAATTTAAATCTCTCTTCCTTTTAATTCCAACCAATAGGAATCAAGATAAAAAAACTAGCCAATAGGACTCCACATAACTCCCATCCAATAGGAATTACGCATTAATTATGCACATGTCAATTAAACATGCACCCACCATAAGAATGGTGTATCTCCTCTAATAAAACAGTACACACCAACGACCTAAACGGGTCAAGCAAGTCATGAGTGGGATCGATGCAGGGATCCGAAGGTTGATCCTACAAGACCTACAATGAGCCCCACTACGATCTCATGCAAGCAAGGTTTTAAATTTCGGTTTCGGGAGTGATCTAATTTTCAGCCGAAATCCCAAAATTTCGGGTGATATCCACAAAATAAAATAAAACAATATTTTATTCTTGAGAAAATTTCGGACGAAATCCCTGAAATTTCGGTAATTTAGGCTGAAATTTCGGGAAAGTATTATTTAAGAATAAAGAAACTTCTTTTTCCGTGAAATCCCTTAAATTTCGGGGGAAATGAAATTTTATACCATTTTGGGTATACCTGATTTCGGTTTCGTTCTCGTCCAACTACGATCGCATTAGGCTGTGGCCCCACTAGGACATTATCTTGAAGATAACCATCAGATCCATATACCGCCAATCACATCCAATGTGTAAGTCCTTCCTCCAATCCTCATTTAGCGGGTTGGGTTCTGCTATGGGTGGATATCTATTACCCCCTGAAATCACCCAATGGTATATCTTTCAATCTATCAACTCGAGCCCGCAAATGCACTTGCAAACACCATTGAAAACAACCATTGCTTTTCGAAAAACCTTTTGATAAACAATTTATCAAATTGGCTAGGCAGCCATTGTTTAAAGGTCTGGCTAAGATCAAAATCATAAATGGCTTTCCTCTGCAAGAGAGATGGCAGATTCCTTGTTGGGCGTCACTATTGATCCCATGAGTTATCCAATGACCCAACACTACCCGTAAGCAATCTCGGTCCGAGGACTACTCTAAGATAGAACAAAGCCATAAGGCGTGCCCACATACTAAAACAACCCCTCGGGTCTAAGGACATGTTTAAAGGGTTCTGATTGATAGAATAACTCTATTCATATCCTCGTTTACATGCTATTTTGTAAAGTGATCCGTTCAGTGCATGTTCATCACACCCATTCTACCTGCGTAGGGTCTACTACCCCAGTGACCGAGATAAGCCACCCCAATGAGTGTATGGAGGCAAATGATGCTAGTTGTGTACACCTGTGAGTTGTCCAATCTGAACCCCACTAGGAACTTCTAGATCTGTGAATAATCGGAAGGTTGTATCTCCCCACCATATAAGATCCATGTGTATGACCAATCCTACGATGCTACCTAAGGACAAACATGTGCCAAAAACCACATCAGGCAACATGCTTTTAGGGCATACACTCTAACAATGAGGTTTCTGATAGATAAAGTTGTGAGGGTGTGTACGGTGAGAGAGAGAGAGAGAGAGAGAGAGAGAGAGAGAGAGAGAGAGAGCCGGTTGTGGGCTTCACAACCATGTTAAAAGGGGAAGGGGGATGAATTTATCCTAGTATGGGGTGAATTTATTGTTAGAGTCAAGCAAGGTTGCTTGAAGCATTACACCCTATGTATCTAGTTTGGAATACCAAGTTTGTTGCCTACAGCCCCTATATATAGAGAAACACTAGGGTTATTGACTGGTTAATGGACTCTAGCTCATATAGGCCCACTACACCGGTCCATTATCTTGTTGGGCTTATATTAGAACATACATGGGTTATATCATATACCCAACAATCTCCTTCTATGTTCTACATATAGCAAAATCCAATAGATAGATAATGTGATGTTCAAACAAAATATTGAATCATCCATATCACCATATCAAAAAAGATATGTAATCTAACTGAAAACAAGAATACTTTTAAGAATAACCAAGAGTTTTAGAAATAATCTAAACTCAAACAAAAACAGTTTTACATGTAAGTAAACTATTTATTCAACTGAAAAGAAAATAACAGTTTCCTCATAGCTCTATAAGGATTCACTCATCAAGTAAGTCATCATCATCAAAATCCAAATCGAGGCTAGCTCCTCCACTTTCGCCAATTTCTGTAAATTACCAAATATGAATTTTATTAAAAATGAATCCAATCATTTGTGTAAATTACTAAAAGTATCTAGTTCTACGAAAAGAACTTAGTACAATTTCATAATGGCTAAAAAGCAAATAACAATATCAATAAGCATCAACGTCAAGTTTCAAGAACAAGACCTAAATAGTTTCTTTTGCAAAGAACCATTCCATGTTTTTATTTAAAATGTTACAGCCATTATATCAAAATTGAGTTAAGTTGTATTATCAAGTTTGGAATGAAACAACCTTCCCAAGAAAGACATATCTTCAAATGTGGAATGATATAAAGACAATTGAAAACATCATTAAAACATATCAAGTGCTTATCTTGGCCAAGATAGGGAGATTCAAAAAATTCAAAATAACATAGATGTAAGTTAAGACATGTCTACACAGTCTTTAACCCCATCTCCCCCACAGTTTTGAATATTCGATCTTTGTTCAGTCCTTTCGTAAAAGCATCGGCCATATTATCCTTCGATCTCACATCAACCAAAGTGATAATACCTTGTTCTATAAGATAATTCAGCGTGGCATGTTTCAGCCTGACATGTGTCCTCTTACCATTAAAGAGTGAGTTTTTTACAATCGTAATTGTAGCTTGCTTATCACATAACAAACTTAAAGAGTTAATCTTTAAACGGGTCAATGAAATGTCCATGATCAGATTCCTTATCCACTCTACTTCATCGTTTGCAGAAGCTAGAGCATAAAGTTCTGATTCCATAGATGACAGAGCAATGCAAGTCTGTCTCTTTGACTTCCATGCAACAGCTACTCCACTCAGTGTAAATATATAACCACTGGTAGATTTATTGTCTCATAATTTTGAGCCCCACGATGCATCAGAATATCCTTCCAGATAACATAGTGCATAACCTTGAGTACCCTTAAGGTATCTCATCAGCCTCATAAGGGCATCCCAGTGCTCATGGCCAGGATTACTAGTGAAACGACTCAGTATGCCAACTGTAAAGGCTATGTCTGGTCTAGTGCAACTCATCGCATACATGAGACGACCGATCAGTTTAGAATAATCCAACTGATTCATGATTGCTCCTTTATTTGGTCTCACAGCTTTTTGGTATAATCAAACAATGTCTCAATCAGTTTACACTCACTGTATCCCCATGTAGAAAGTAATTTCTCAATTTAATGGGCTTGGCTAAGAGGGATCCCTTGCCTATCAAAACTGACTTTCATACTAAGAATGGTGTCTACCACACCAAGATTTTTCATGTCGAATTCATTGATTTCACGTCACTCACTACAGAGAGATCGGAACCAAGAATCAACATGTCGTCTACATACAAGCAAATAATTGCAACCTTATTCGACATAGAACGGAAGTAAAAGGCATTTATCTGAGTAATTGATCTGAAAACCAAAGCTCTTTACTACCTTGTCAAATTTTTATGCCACATTTTAGGTGCTTGTTTAAGACCATACAATGATTTGTTTAACTTACAAACTATGTGCTCAAAACCTTATATGACAAACCTTTCAGGTTGGTTCATGTAGATTTTCTTTGTGAGGTCTCCATTAAGGAAAGTCATCTTGACATCCATTTGATGCACAACATACTACTAAATAGATGCCAAAGCAAGAAGAATTCTTATCGTTGACAAATGACAGACCGCTGAGTAAACATCAAAGTAGTCTACCCCACTGATTTGAGTATAGCCCTTAGCTACTAAACATGCGTTATACCGAGCTATGGATCTGTCAGGATTAAGTTTCTTTTTTAAAATCCACTTACAGCCCACAGTTTGAGCCCCTTTTGGCAAATCGACTAGCTGCCAAGTTTGATTTTGTAACAGAGAGCTCATTTCATCATCAATAACTTCTGCCCATAACAAAGAGTCACTAGATCTCATCGCTTCCTTATAGGTTGATGGATCATTCTCTAAATGGTAGGTCACAAATTCCTCACCAAAGTTCTTGGGTACTCGATCTCTTGTAGATATTCTTAAAAGTTCTGAATTAGAAATCAGTGTGGGACAGGTGTCAGAAATATTATGTTCAGACTCTACATGCGATTCTGTAACCATCTCAATATCGCCAGGTATGGTCAAACCATCATATCTGAGAAATTTATTCTCAATGAACACTACATCTCTAGATTCTATAACCATATTGGTAGATAGATCCAAAAACCGATCAGCAATACTATCTTCTGCACCACCTAGATAAACACAAGTGTTGGTTCTAGGTCCTACTTTAGGTCTCCGAGGGTCTTGTATAATCACATAAGCAATACAACCCCAAGTCTTAAGAGTGTCATATCTACAAGGATGTTTATGCCATAACTCATAAGGAGTAGAGGTCAATTTAGAGTGTGGTACTCTATTCAGGATGTGATTCGCAGTTAAAACTGCTTCTCCCCAATAGCTAGTAGGCATGTTAGCTGTCAATAACATAGAGTTTAACATTTCAGTTAACATCCTATTCTTACGTGACTGAAAGATAGTCTTTTTGGCCTCCAACTTGGGTTCACTTGTAGGTGACTGGGATTTTCGAGGAAATTTCTTGGGATTTTTTACCGCGTTAGCAGCAGACTGCTGTTGTCTAACTATCTCCAAGTTATTCCTTGCTCGATTCTCATCTTCGATTCAAATGAATCATTTGAGATCATCTAGTCTCACTTGCACATTTTTCCTATACATTTCAGTTTTAAAAGAGTGCCATGCAGATGGTAACTTATATATGATTACACCCACAAGAAACAAATCACATATAACAAATTTCCCATTGTTTAATTTAGATCTCAAGTTCTCAAGATCAGTCACTTGAGGGGTGATTTCTTCATCTCTTGAAAATAAGTCTCTAAAAACCGTCCAGCAATAAAAGGGTCAGCAGTGTGAAGTGTGTCAATATAAAAAAACAACAAATCCGTGGCGAAATCTTCCAATTGCAATGAACAAAAGCAAAAACAAAACATCCCCACCAGCAAGAAAGGCAACACGAGCCCATGAATTCAACGGCGAGGATAACTGGGTTTTCTCGAATTGAATCACTCCTTCTAATGGAATGTCTTTTTCTTCGACTAAAACTGTCTCTTCATTGCCAAAAGGTTGGGGAGATGCCAGATCGAAATAAACCCACAAATTTCAGCCACCAAAGCAGGAGAGATGGATTGCCCACATCCAAATCATTTTTTTAAAGAAAGGCAGACGCCAACGCCCAAATCGGTTTCTTGGGGAGAAGTTAACCAAACGCCCTAATCGAAAACGATGGAGTTAGAGAAAAGCCATGTCGAAAAACGATCCAAGAATTAGGATTTTTCTTAATGCTTCAAGATTGTTAGAGTCAAGCAAGGTTGCTTGAAGCATTACACCCTATGTATCTAGTTTGGAATACCAAGTTTGTTGCCTCCAGCCTCTATATATAGAGATACACTAGGGTTATTGACTGGTTAATGGACTCTATCACATGTAGGCCCACTACACCTGTCCATTATCTTATTGGGCTTATATTAGAACATACATGGGTTATATCATATACCCAACATTTATCACCACCCAAAATTCAATTGTATATCTTAAAAGAATAGGTGGTTATTTAAGACTACGCCATTGGATTGGTTCTTTTCTAAAAACCCTTTTAATTATTTATGGATAATTGTGAGCAACCTGGGATGAGAGCATCCTCAATGAAAATATCTAATCAAAGGAAAAACAAATAATAAAAAATTGCAGCAAACGTGATAAGGTTGATGAGATAACAAATGACTCTTAATAAAAGTATGCTTCTCAAGTGTGCCTTTTCATTATCCTCAAGAGACTTTCAATCAATCACCTACAGTAAGCCTAACTTTCTAGTCTCTATCTCCTCACCTCCCACTTTAATATACAAATGCCAAACGTGGAGGTCGACCACTTTCGACTTTTATCTTCAAACGTTCTTCATAGCTAAAGACAATTCAGTCCCACTTCCACTCTCACTCGCTGCAAATAGACTCGCAACTCATGCCCACTATATTTGCATATATTTCGAATGAAAATGATATTTCCACACCATTTTAACCCCTTCTTTTCGGGAAGTGATATTTACGGCCCTTTTGATCATTAGAGACACCCACCGTCAGTGTATCTATGGCAAAAAGGGGCTAATGTAATCCAGCGGCTTTGATTGCAAAGTACACTGGAAAATGGGTGTCCTGGTGATAAAAGGGGTGTAAATATCACTTCCCTTCTTTTCGTGTTTTCCTAATAATCAGGCCTAAAATTGCAGCTTGAGTAAAATATCTGCCTAGAAAACGGGAGTTTGGAAACTCTGAAAATATTTTGGGGAGAAAGACACATAGGAGGTCGATTTAAGATATTTGGGGGTCGATTTATCACTCCCCTTTTTTGTCTGAAATCCATGAGAATCAAATTTCCAAGGTCTAGTGACCCATTTTTTATGAAATTTTTTTTCTAGTAAACATTTTCATCAAAAGTCTAGTGGCTTTGTACATAGCCAATCCGAAAATTGGTAACTCTTGTATGATTTTATAATTCAATGAACATTTTGGTTTACCTAAATAGAATACTTTCTCCTTTCTATTTAGGACAAAAAGAAGAAACAAACGAATAAGGAAGGAAAAACATTAAAGTACAGATTCCTAATATCTTCACAAGTATTGATTTTTTACTAATTAATAATCAAATGTTACTTTTTACTGTTATTGGCCTTTGCTTTCTTACCCCTACAACTACCATGCTATCTGTACAAAAACAAAACTGATATTATGAGGACCCACTAAAAAGGGAAGAACAAGTAGAGGAATGAAACAAAAGAAACAATTAAGAGAACAGAAGGTACGACGACAAAAGGGAAAGCAAGTTGCTGATATTTCCTCCATAATGATTTCTTACTTTCCACTTGGTTCCCACTCTTTACAATGTATCATATTTTCACCTTTCCTTTTTACTCCTCTACTTTCTCACCTCCTTTGTCTTCAGACATTTAAGAAAATTTGAGAAAAAATTGAACACTGAATAGGATGCACTTCGGATCGATCGACCTATGTCATGGTCACGATCCGTTTGGATCCCTTATCGGTCGATCCTTTTCAAAGCATTTTTCGGACCCTACTTTGTGAGTCTGGGTCATGATCCATTTCGGATCAGACCGTCCATCCGTGTCATAGGGTTATGGAAGGGAAGGGAAGGAAGAAAGTCGAGAGAGGTCAATTCTCCAATATTGGATTGTGTCTGTGTCTTTCTCATGATCAAATGTAATTTCAAACCTTAGGATATGGATCCAATGGACATGGTCTGGGATCCATTTTTTGTGCCCAAATCTTTTCCATTAATGTTGGGATCCTTTGGATTAATTATCTGACTATCTAAGTCCATTGAGAACCCTACTAGCAGACAGTAAAAGTCAAAGAAAGAAACTTAACCCTAAAATAACTCATACTTATAATATTAACAACAAGGATAAACACAAAACATTTGCAAGTCGGCAAAAACATCCAATTCAGGATTTTCCTCTATTTTCCTATTGCTTAACTTTACAAGGGAAAAAGATAAAAACAAGAAACCAAAAAAACCAAGATGGAAAACAAAACAAAACAAAAATTACAAAGCTCCTATGCATTGCTTCTTACAAGACTGGTATGGAAAGAATTCTACTTCCCTCGACCTCTTGCTTTCAACAACAACAGCATTTACAGCCTCTACTTTTAAAATGTTGAACCCAAATAGCCGAACCACTCGAACCGGGTGCTCGGCCACGAACCCATCACCACAAGCATTAGTAAAATTGTTGTTTATGTTTCGGGGCTTCCAATCTATATAGAGCTGCTTTTCTGGAGTGGTCGACCGTTGAAAGCTAACCACATCTCCTGCTTTTAGCCCCTTCTCTTTCACAAACCGACTCCACCCTTTAGTAAGAACATAGCTTTGACTACTATTCCAATACGAGTACCGAAACCTCCATACTTTCCCACCACCATCTTCAAAATTCAACAACACCCCTTTACAAGCAGTCCCAATCTGCAAAGGAAAGTGCCTCTCCGCGTGTTGTTTGGGTATCACCAACCGGTTAAGCTTCCCCACATCGCTCGGGGTCACTGCCTTGTCAAAAAGCTGCTCTCTCTGTTTCTCACAACCCAAATCCACTATTCTCTTTCTCTCACCCTCATACCCGTAATTATTTTGCTTGCTCTGTTGGAGCTCATCTTCGTAAGTGTGCTTTCGGAGCATGTCCACAATCTCCGCTTTCGAGTGGGAATTGAGGAAATGATGAGTGTCAATATCAGTTGTCAAGAGCTTGAAGTTTGTGACCGCATCACGGCCGCGGAACTTTTGTGCGGCCACATCATAGGCCTTGGCCGCATCGGATTCCTCATTGAACGTACCGAGCCACACCCGCTGGTGCTTCTCGTAGATTTGGGAGCCCCATCGGCCGTTCGGTTGGGGGACGACTCCTTTGTACTTAGACGAAGGGAGCTTTCGTGATTCCGCCTCTACTCCTCCATTATCCAAGTCCAACACCACACTAGTTCCGCTTCCGACTCCGATCTCCGAAGGCCGAGGCCGAGAGACTGAGATGGAATTACTCGAGCTCCCATCTATACAACTACTCTCCATTTTCTCTTCTTTCAGGGGGGGAAAAAAAAAAAAACTACCACCCCGCCTACCAAAAAAGACTGTTTCTTTCTTTTAGTGCCAAGTCGTGGCTAAGGAGAAGAGATTGGTTTGTAATAGCAAGAGAGGGGAGATTTGTGTGGAATATATATATAGTATAATTAATCATCTAATATTTAGTGATTTTCTTTCTTTTCTAGAAGTGGGTCAACCCAAGAGATGGGAAGATTCATGGGTAGCTCTCTTTCTGTCTTAGACTATGTACGTGACAATTTCTTTAAGTGTATGTGGGTGGGGTCCATGAAGCAAGTGGATAGAATTCACATGACTAAGGACGTGTGTGTGTAAGTTCATCCCCCCTGAGCTATGCTGCTGCTTCACTAGGAGCATGGCCTCTCTGCTCATTCTATCTTCCTTGCCTTACTTTCTCTAATTGTTTTTTGGGAAATGATATCAGCACTACCCTGTTTTTATATTTCCACTAAAGCATCTTGTCTTTTAGTATTTAAAGAGTTCCCAAAAAGCCCTGAAGGTGATTAAAATAGAAAAGACAAGTGGGACGTGCAACTATTAAAATATGATTGTGCTCATATCAATTCCTTTTCTTTTCCTTTTCTTTTGGGAAATGTTATCAGCACAACCATATTTGATATTTGCACAGACCCATTCATCTTTTTTTCTTTAATCGGCTTGTGAGAGCTTTTGGGGAAATATAATCACCTTTTTGACAGCTTTTTAAATACTAAAAGACGAGATTTTATATAGTGTAAGGGCTTACAACAATACGGTAAGGGTACGGCCTTGATGTTTGATCCACCAGCAGCTCACTTTTTGAGGAGTTGCTGTTGGATCAGATATCAAGGACGGTACTTACACCGTAAAAAGGCCTTATCGTTGTAAGCTCTTCCACCATATAATTTTGCCTAAAAGACAATATGGTTTGTGAAAATATCAAAGTATGGTTGTGCTTATATCATTTCCCTCTCTTTTTTGTGTATTAATTAATTCATAGAAATATCGATTATCTTATCACCAAATCCGAAATCTCATCCTCCTCTACTATCTTAGGTGGCTTTAATGCCCAAATTAAAGGGTCTTCTCTAGAAAGAAATGGGAGGTGGACCCCAGGGTCTTTGGTTTTCCAAACTCGTTTGGAAGAGGGTGGGGGGAATGAGATAGACTCGAACCAGCTCGTCCAATATAAAATTTACACGGCAGTTTTTCATTGGTAGTCTCCCCACTTGTGGGTTTGTCTTATTGGCTGACTACCCCCAAAGTCTTCAATGACTATATACTTTAATACAAGGGGGAGATAATGACCAGATCTATTCATATTAATTACTAAATAATAAGGATTCAGGCGAGACCAAATCATCGTACGGACCTGAATCTGGGTGCTCAAAACGCGTGGTTTGGGCTATGTTGCTTTTAGCGTCGGTCACATTTCCTTCATTTGATAATGTCACTCCTCTTCCTCTTCAATTCAACCTCACTAATTTGATGTGCTATATATATAGGTTTGTTACAACTCCCCCATAAGATTTTGTCCTCTATCTAAAATGTAAATCGAAACCAAGTAAAACAAACAAACATAGTGCTGCAGACCTACTGCATTTAAGTGAAGTAGGAACATAGAGGGATAAATAACAACATTTTCCACGTTCCCCCACCTTTATGGAGTGGAAAATGCAAAGACAGTTCAAGCTAAAATAAGACATATTTAAATATAAATTGATTTGCTAGGCAATTTTGCGGAAAGCCATTTTGCTGCTCACTTTTGCATAAGAAAACAGCCACAAATTTTAGCAGATTTTGTCTTATTCATTTAATTCATCCGAGGAGCTGTTATCTACTGCAAATGTGAGCTGCTTACTGGCTTTCCCTGAAATCAATTGATAATTATATATATATATATATATATATATATATATATATATATGAGGAAAGTGTTTCTAGTCCGGCCGACTAGAGATCATTCTCTAGTCCACCACCCAAAAACACATGGGTCCCACATATTTTGTGGTGATCTAAAGCATTCGCCGGACTAGAAACACTTTCCTCTATATATATATATATATATATATATATATATATATATATATATATATATATATATATATATATATATATAGAGAGAGAGAGAGAGAGAGAGAGAGAGAGAGAGAGAGAGAGAGAGGGAGTTGCAGTTTTTAATTGTATCAAGGGAAAGGTTATATCTATTTTTGTATCCATTGAAATTTAGATGGTTATGTTTCTATTTTCAAGTGGGAAAGAGCAAGAAAAGTGTCAAAAAGATAGAATTCTTTCGTACAGCTAGCTAGGTCATCCATTTCAATACTTAATTATTTGTGCGGGTTGTGGCGGTAATAAATAAACTTGTTCTAGTGACGACCACCATTATCCAGGAGTTTTTTGATAACATGTTTTTAAATTTAAATTAGGGCCCGTTTGGATGCCGAGAAGATTTTGATTTGGAATTCTCACATTTGCAGCCCTTTTTGCATTGACATTTGGATCCCGATCAAATCCTTGAATTTCCAATTCAGCGACTCACAGTGAAAAAAAATCAGATTTGTCCCGAAATACCCAAAATACCCCCATGTAAGATTTGTCCCTTCTTGCTTTAATGGGAGTTTTTGTCCATGCATTAATTTTAGATTTAGAGTTTCCTAAAACAAGTATAAATACGTAAGTGGGTTGATTTCTGTAGAAACATACCATTCAGACATTCGAGGACATACTGAGGTTATTTGCCATTGATATGAAGCAGTTTTGGGATGATCACCTACCTATGGTAGAGTTCACCTATAACAATAGTTATCAGGCAAGTATCCATATGGTATCTAATGTGGCCTTGTATGGGAGGAGGTGTAGATCATTGATTTGCTGGGATGATGTTGGAGAAACGAAGATTTTAGGTCCCGATATTGTGCAACAGACAGTTGAAAATGTTCATTTGATTAGAGAGCGGCTTTAAACAACTCAAAGCCGACATAAGAGTTATGCAGTTGTCAGGAGAAGGGAACTGAAATTTCAAGAAGGTGAACATGTCGTTTTTAGAGTATCTCCCACTAAGGGTGTCACGAGATTTGGAATTCGGGGGAAACATAGCCCTCTGTAGTTGGACCTTCTGAGATCCTCGAGATGGGAGCTTCAAACCCGTCATCTGAACTCTCATTCGGTGATTCATTTTGGGATACGTACTTGGTGAGGTCGTCTATTATAGAATCATTAAGGGTTAGACCCATCCTCCGATATACCAACTTTTTATTTTACTAAGTAATGTGCCAACTAGGCAAAGGGAAAGTCCGACCATGCAGGGTCAATATCCAGCACTGTATTGACTATGGAGGGCCTTCGACGTGTGGTATGCTACCCATGCTCTAGAAGGAAAGCCTCTTTTTACAAGACTGAAGACCAAAATGGGACATTAAAAAGATTTGTCAGATTGCCATGCTTCTATTACCATGCTTCCTAAGCTCTATGTGTGTATGGAGCTGATCTTAATTGATACAAGCCATTTATGTGGCGACCTCACATTAAATATTTTAATTCTGAAAAATCATTATGAGTTGATTATAAGTATCCAATCAAGAACCGTAGAAAGAACACTACAAAATATAAATTTATAATACCCCAAATTGGGCTACCTATAAAGCCATTGAGGAGATTGGTTAAAATGGTTCTAAGGTAGAACCTATCATGTAAATGGTTCATCTCCATTACTGGTGCAACTTGGACTGGGCCAGCCCCCAACCTGACGAGTTTAATTACCTGATTTTCAGCTCAGATTGGCTTGGCCTTCCCGCTGGTTGATTGGGTTAGCGTTAGGAAAGGTCAACCCAATTTAATTAGGGATCACGGTCGAGGCCTTGGGCAGCCTGACCTGAACCCGACATCCTCCTCATAATTTTATTGAAACCCGAACCCAAACCCAATATCCATTTTTTGTATTTTTTTCAGTTTTTGCGTCAGGCCGACCTGAACCCAAGCCAAACACATCCCAATCCTTTTTTGCATGCTCTGTGGATGTGAATTAGACCATTACCGAAGCCACTGCATAACTAGTATAGGGCTCCTCTGCTTTTTAGGAAGAATTTCATTTGTTTATGATAGTTCAACCAAAATAAATAAATCCATCCAAGTGAGGGATGAGATTGAGGGTGTCATTCTCTACCTGTCATGGGAGTTAGTCCAATTCAACCAACGATCAACGAATGCGAAGAACAAGTACAAAAGCACGTAGGAAATCTCACCTATGCTTCTTCTAGCGAAAAGAAAGATGCTTCCATGTAAGGTACTGGTCTTGCCAAAATTGGCCGACATCGATCGTTGCATTTGGGCAGTCTATTGTAACTGCAGATCGGACGGCTTTGGATATGGTATTGATCTTTCCATGTTGCACCCTTTCTCACTTCGTTCACATGTATCTTTGACCTTCCAGATATGATTTCTTTGGTCAAAAAATGAGGTCTTGATAATTGATTATAGAGATTTGATTAGATATCTTAAGATTTGACCAAAGTTTACATGGCAATCAAAAACTGAGTTGTAGGGCCTCTCTAGATACCTCTGAAAATTATTTGCATATACAATAATCTTACATGCAATTACCCATCAAAAAAAAAAAGAAAAAATCTTACATGCAAAAGGGTTTTAAAGTTGAATGTGGGTATTAACAAATGATGTTTATAATAGTTTTAGAAATGATATTTTCAGGACCTTAATATCTTGCATATAATATTAAACTAAAATAATCATATTTTTAAATAAAGGCAAATTTTGGTGGCATCCAAATACCATGACCAGTGGGAGTGGGTTAAGTAAACATCAATAACATAGATATTTATTATATTAAATATTATAAAAAATAATAATAAGAAACTAAAAGTATATGGTGTTCTGGAAGCTATGACTTATCACCTAAGAATCATGGACTTGACTAGATAGACTTTGACAAAAAAAAAACCTATTTTGTAAGGCTAAGGGTCTAGATCATCTGATCAAGGTGTTCTCAACCATGGTTTTAAATTTCGACCGAAATCATAAATTTCGGTTGAGACCGACACCGAAATCAATCAAAACCGAAACGGTCATTTATTTCAATAGAAATTTCAGAATTTCGGTCGAAATTTTGATTTTTCAGAAATTTGACCCAAAAATCTGTTTTTTTAATTAAATTAATATTTCACGGAAAATTCGACCGAAATTTAATATTGAATAAAATATTGTTTCAGTTTTTGTACCAGATTTCGACCGAAATTTTGGAATTTCATGGGTCTGAAACCGGAATCGAAACCGAAATTTTAAACCTTGTTCTCAACAGGATTGAAAAGAGGCATAAGTGAGGCCCAATAGGAGCCCTTCTGTTTGGAAATACACAATGGACCCCACTCTATTAACATGAAGCCTCGTATTTTGTAAGTGGGCTAGTGAGTAGTACTGTGTTTCTAGAAAGTCATTGATTTTGTCCTTTTGATTATACCATTCTCCTTCAATAAAACTCACTAACAAATAACAAAACCCATTTTTCCAATTTCTTTGGGGAATCAATTTGAAGACCTTTCTCCACACTCTATTGATTGATTCAAATTAATTTCTTTCCTCGTGCTTTAATATTTCTAACCTATAGAGGGCCAACCAACTAGAATTCAATGTCGACATGAGGCTCCCACAAAAGCCATAATTCGCCCATCCCACTTGCCACTTTTGCACATATGACTTACACTATGATTTCTTCTGTTTTGGATGACCTCCCTCTCTTAATTTCTTACTACTTTTTGTCAGACACGCCAGATAATAATAATTATAATAAAAAAAACAAAAAAAACAAATGAAATTGGGCAGTGATAAATCGACTCCCCAAATGGATAAATAGACTCCCCATGTGTCTTTCTCTCTCCTCGAAAGGGCAGTGATAAATCGACTCCCCAAATGGATAAATCGACTCCCCATGAAATTTTGTATTTAAATTTCAATCGGAGAAAGCCATGGACTTGCCATATATTTCGAGGTCAAGCAAGTCAACAAATATATATAGATTGAGTTAGAATTCTATACTAATATAGCATATGATTGGTAATAATTTATACTATTTTGGTCTAAGTTTTTCTAAAGTAATGAATAAATTCTGGCGTAACTGTCACTGTTTGTACAATGTAAAAATATTATTTTGCTTCGTCATTTCAGTCTGCATAGTGTGAATAGGAGAGAATGGTAGGCTGTTCTGGAAAGTCTACATTTCTTCCCCCCTTCTAGTCTTGACTTGAGTATTACTCTAGAAATATGAGACTTCATTGTAGTCTTTGTAGAACAATAAAGTGCACCCACTTCTACATATTGGAAGAATTAAATTAAATTATGATGATGATTTCAGCACCTCTTATTTTGATTAATGACAAAAAAAAAAAAAAAAACACTTGAGAAATGATATAGGCCCTGTTTTGATAACGGCACTGCCCCTTTGCTAAACACTTTTCTAATTGTTTGTTGATAGTTTTTTTTTTTTTTTTTTTTTTTTTTTTTTTTGAATTATTCTAATTTTCAACGATAGGCCTAGGAAATTAAATTGAATAGAGTAGCATTAGTAAAATATGGGAGTGTGGATATCATCTCCAAAATATATTAGGTATGTTATTAAGGACGCGTGTTACTCTGTAAAGCTTTTTTTTTATTGGTAAGCTGGGATTAGGAGAGATCTCGACCAGATATATTAAATACATAAGGGAAAAGTCTTAACAGCTAATTAGAAAAGACTTTAAAGTTCTTAAAGCTCTTAACAGCTAATTAGAAAAGTCTTTATTAGTGAAAGGGGTGCCATTATCAAAACAATAGAGTGACGATTTCATTTTCCCTATTATTTTGGCAAATGCAACTTTGCCTGTGTGTAGTTTTTGACCATTCATCCTCTTCAAAGTCCCATTTGGCCAAAGGATGGGACTCATTATATAATAGAGAAGGTATCTTACCTTATTATAGTGCTTTTAGCCTTGGCCTAAAAAGTCTCTGATGAAGTGAAGTGAAAAAAGAATAGTCAACTCGGATTTGGTGGTGCCGTTTTATGAATAATTTATTTCACTAGTTCGAATGACTTTCTATTCAATGGTCATAGTGAAGACCAACTTAACACAAGGTGGTGAGAAATTATTGTAGACCCCCCAAGTGCTTGTTTTTGTTAGGCGTTTGGTTTGTAATGAGAAGGAAACAAACAAAATGGAAACATTCTTTTTCTTTATTCAAACTTAGTAAACTGTTGTCAAGCATCGATCTAAG
Organism: Tasmannia lanceolata; assembly: GCF_043159265.1. NCBI lineage: Eukaryota > Viridiplantae > Streptophyta > Magnoliopsida > Canellales > Winteraceae > Tasmannia > Tasmannia lanceolata. Next base: position 28,649,490 of record NW_027518685.1, read on the forward strand.
GGTGTGATGGCAATAAATAGAGTTAATGAAGAAATTTAATGGAATTGACGAATTCAAATGAGCTATAGATTGAAATGATGTAAATTCTAAATGACCCATACGATTAGTTAGGTGGAAATTACAATATGTCACGTTTTTCTTAATTAGTGGAGAAGGAAAGGAGGGTATGCCTGTGTATTAGAAGAAGAAGGATATAGACCTGGCAAAAGTGACCCGTGCCCGCGGGTCGACCCGGCCCACCCGCAAATTTGCGGGCACGGGTCTAAGTTTCCGTGACCCGTCAAAAACCAACCCGCGGGTGACCCAACCCGCAAAAACACGGGTCGGGTCGGGTCAACCCGCGGGCACCAGCATTTTTACAGTATTTTTTAATCTTTTTGAGAATGTTATCATCACTGGTGTTTGTTTTTTATGAGTAACTCCTCACTTTATAAAAAGTACGGTATGTCCTGCACCGTAGGATTATCCAAAGTTCCAAACCGTCCATTAGATGGACCATACCCTAAATAGGTTATGCCCCAAAATTATTTCCATCGGTTGATTCTAACCCTCCGATCTATAGAGGGTTAGGATCAACCCTCTAACATTCAGATTGGAGGGATAGGATCATCCTATGGAAATGATTTTTGGAGCATAACCTATTTAGGCTATGGCCCAACTAATGGATGGTTTAGATCATCCTATGGTGTGGGCCATCCATAAAGTGAGAGTGCCCAGTAGTGTTGATAACATTTAAATGTGGTTTTTATTTTATTAGAATTTGCTATCAAGCTTCTCCTTTGGCAATTTCTCGGCAAGTGGCATTTGTGTATGCAAAGATGCGCGCATCCGAATGTTGCTAAAATGTTCCTAGAAAGTAATCATTACACCACAAAAAGTAAATTAGCTAAATTATAAAGTTTTGAATGAAAAATTACCTAGAAAAGGTTATAAAATTTTAAAATTACGAAAAAAATACCAAATCATATATAGGAGGTTATGACAATTACGGGAAAAATAGAGGCTGTAAAATCAAAATAATTATTACAATCCCATATTTGGGGCATATTTGCGGGTGACCCGCACGTAAATTTTGACCCGCCAAAATGTGGGTCATTTTCTCACCCGACCCGTGGACCCGCACCCGCATCACCCGCGGGTTGACCCGGCCCGACCCACCCGTTTGCCAGGTCTAGAAGGATATGACAGTTGGTTTTTAAATGGAAAATAGTGTTAGAATATGTGAGATCCACCGTTGGATTAGGTGTAGATCTCACTGTTAGATCTTCTTGTGGGAGATTAGGCAAGTTGGTTAATGAGGCAACCCACTAGAATACGCAGCTAGATTTAATTAGTAAGTAGATTAGATTAGAATATTCCATCATTATCTCTTTCCATAGTCTGCTTGATCTCTTTCTATGTTTATCATGTATGTGCTCAATATAAGCACACCTGGACCTCTATTGTAAATCATCCAAGATTAGTGAAAGTCTCCAAAATTCTTCAAATAGATTGTATCTTTAAATACGAAATAGAAGATGATTATGGATGGATTAAATACAGGTGAATTTGGCGAGTAGTAATTCATGTAAGTATTACTTTGTAATTTCCAATGGCTTATGCTAATGAATAGTGTATGAAATTCAATAAAGCCCCATCTCTTTAATTTGTACATAATTAATTATCCCATTAATATATACAATCAAATAATAATTCGCACTAGATTTTTCCCTGCTTGTTTTGGATTTTGCATGAGACCCGGCTGTGAGCCCAAAACTGATATTGGGCTCAGAATCGGTTGTCAAAATCCAATACAAACTGGTTAAGTGTACTCTAATGCTGAATAATAGGAGTCCTTTGTTAAGTTTATCTAGAAACCATCTTGTTTGATATTCACCAATTTTGTTTTGGTAATTTTTTTCCAAGAACAAAGGTTGTCGTGGACAGATAGTCAACTCAAAAAACAGCTTATCTAGGGATTTCTATCCTCTTGATGTCTGTAGAAAAAACTGACGCGGAAAAAAGGATTGGATCACAGGAAAAGTAATACAAAAGAAACAAATCACAAGTATAGACAGACCAATATTTTACATAGTTCGGCCAGGATGCCTCCATCTACGGGCCAGAGCACGATCTTCCACAATGAGAAAACAATAAAACGGGAGTACAATGGTTTTATCCCAAAACTGCAAACAACGACGACTCTTCCCCATCTTCTTCATCCTAGGCTGTTCACAAAAAACAGAGAGGAAAAAAAGAGAGTTCCTCTCAATTTCTCACCACAACAGAAATACCCAAGAAGAATTCTATATAGAATTTCTTCAATCCCAAGACCTAGTTCTAGTCTAACTGGGAGGCCATAGACCAACTCTCTCCTTTCTCTCTTAGTCTACGTCATATGCTCCACAACAAGCTTAGTTACACCGGGTTCGAAACACAAAAACAGCCTCTCTACAAAGTAGGGGTAAGGCTGCGTACGGTCGAATTGAATTGGCCGCATCTGCCTTCCCACTTAAGGAATCTCTAAGGGGTCTAATTAATCCAATCTCTCAATCGTCTGTGCATTAACATCGATTTCTTCTTTTTCAAAAACCTGATCTACGACCACCCTAGTTTTTCTCTTCTCGAGGAGTGGCTAGCTCATTTCTTCATCCACCATTGAATTGGAAGTTGTGGAATCACCCATGACATCTAGCCCTCCCCAGACCCCGCAATGGCGGGAGCCTCATACTAGACCGCCCTTTTCTTGTCTCCTTCCCTTTCCTTTTCTAGCACAAGAAGACACTCACGTAGAGTACAAAATAAGACAAAAACCAAACAATATCTCCCTTGACTAACCATAAGATTTTCCATGGGGTCACACTATGCTCCATAACAATCTTAGTTTTACTAGGTAACTGACAATAGGAAAAAACTCACGTAGAGTGGAAAATATGACAAAAATCCCACAATCTCCACCTTGGCTAAATTGAAGATTTTTCATGCGGTTACCACCGGTCATCTGCCATCGCAAACCACCGTTGGCCTTTGGAAAGACCGCTACACCATTCCATCCTAGATCTTATTCCACCTGATTTGATCAACATAGCCAATCATGAATAATTGCATCGAGTGGACTCACCTAGTTGACTCTGGAGAGGGACCTAAATTCGTCCTTCATAGCAATGGAAATTAATTTCTCCCCGTTGTCTGCAACTTGGAAAAATCTGCCTTTGCACTAATTGCGAAAGAGACCTTACGTGTGAACACGCCAATCAGTTTCCAACTTACCATCCAAATCAAATGAAAACTTTTAGAAAACGTATTCCTTAGGAAATGATAGTCTTCAACACTTAGCTCCTTTAATCAAAACTATACAGTCGCATGTAATTTTCATGGGTCCACTTATGGTTGATTATCTGCAACCTTTGGAGTCCAAGTAGCCAAGAGACACTAGATTCTTTTGCATATTTAGGGTGTGTTTGGCGTGCCGTTTGAAATAGCGTTTAAAACGCTGTTTTGCAAAATGGCGTTTTCATATTTGGTTGGCCAGATCAAAACGGCGTTTTAAACGGCAAACGAAGGTATTGTGTGTTTGGTTGCAAATGCCCCAAAACGGAGTTTTAGTGGTAAAATGACCAAAAAGGACATTGTTTGGTTGGCCTAAATGTAACTCAACTACTCTCTCATTAGGCCCAATATTAAAAGGTCATTAAGATCTCATTCAAACACTATTAAAATTAAACATCATTGCCAAAACAAAAAAAGGCTATACCTTTGGGGTTCTTCTCCTTCTTCTTCTCAACGGCCGGATTTGAAGGATTTGACAGACGAGTGGAGGCGCTGAGGCAGTGAGGCGTGAGAGGGTTTACAACTTTGCAAAGTAGATGAAGAAACTAGGGTTTCTTTTAATTCTTTTCTCTTTAAAAAATCAAAATTAAGAGATCATATAATGATATCAGCAGCCCCTTGTTTTGAATCAAATATTAACAATTTAACAAATTTGTGTCCTCAAGAATGATATTAACACCCCCACTTTTTTGGTATTTGACGTAACGCATAAAATCGCACGCATATACGTAAAAATGGATTTTTGGTAAGGGCAAACATGTAAAAACCCACAGCCCAAAAACTCCGTTCAAAACGGCGTTTTGCAAACGGACCTCCCCCCCTCCGTTTGCAAAACGCCGTTTTGAGGGTTCAAAACGGTGTTTCAAACAGCGTTTCAAACGATGGCTGAGCACCCAAACACTCCCAAACGGCCGTTTGGCTCCAAAACGGTGTTTCAAACGCCAAACGGTGTTTTAAACGGTACGCCAAACACACACTTAGTACATATGCCACACCACTCAACGTACAAACAACTTCTTGAACATCTTGATCTTCATTGTCCCAATTCTCGTAACATCACAGGTGGATCCATCATCCAAGAGCACAAGACCTACCATTATCTCTTGGAAAATATCAAAATAATCTCTTCAAGAGCATATATTAACGGAGCACCGTGACTCCATAATCCACTCATCATGGGTAGTGTGAACGTGAGTCACCACCGACTCTAGAGAGTCCTTTTTGGTTTTGAATTGTAGCTAGTAGCTATTAGCTTTAGAGTTTGATTTTATCAAAATTAGGCAGTGACGTTTATCTTTATTATTTTATTATTGTTTAGAAAGAAGAATTTGTGTGAAACTTGGTTGTTGTTGCCAAGTCGAATAAGCTATTGATGTCTATAAAGTTTGAACGTGAATAAAGTTAGAGTGGTGCTTTCATGTTTTACACAGTGCATTGACGTTCCAAATTTTCCTTGTGTATCTCATAGCATATTTCTTTCTCTTGTTAATTCCAAGAGTTTGTTTTCTTCTTCTAAGATAACCAAAGAAGTTTACAAGTGGTATCAGAGCAGGTGTTCGATCTGAATACCGGTTTGTTCTTGGATTTGCTTCGAGATGATATCAAGGTTGGAAGAAGAGATGGCAGAAAGTGTTGGTACGTTGGCAGGGATTGAAACGCTCAACAATACCAATTACATCTATTGGAAGTCGTGCTTGGAGTCGCATCTTCGAGGCCAGGATCTATGGGAGATAGCGAATGGCAACGACACCGAGGCACCAGAAGAGGGAGCGGATACGTTACAGAAGTGGAAGATCCGTGCCGGAAAAGCGTTGTACGTATTGAAGGCGTCAATACAGAAGGAGTTGATTGAGCATATTAGAGATGTGAAAACTCTGAAAGAAGCGTGGGAGACACTCTCATCTCTCTTTTCACGGGCGAACGATGCACGATTGCAGTTCTTGGAGAACGAGATCAGCTCATTAACACAAGGTAATTTATCTGTTTTTGATTATTTTATGAAGACGAGGAGTCTAAGATTAGTGAAATTCGGATGCAGAGAATGATTATCCGCGGCTTGAGGCCTAAGTTTAGCCGTTTTATAACTGCTATTCGTGGTTGGCCAACGCAATCGTCTCTCCTGGAGTTGGAGAATCTCTTGATTAATCAAAAGATGTTGACAAGGCAGATGGCCGGATTATCTGTGAAACAAAGTGAGGAAGCGCTTGCAGTGAATAGCAAGCGGAAGTGGCAGAAAAATAAAAAGCCGAAGGATGGTTATAAGAGAGATGATCGGGCTAATAACAATAAAAAATCACAAGAAAAACGTGACTTTTATTGTTATCAATGTGGCAAGCTTGGTCATATTAGAAGAAATTGTCGGGCTAAGACTTAGACCGATGATGGGAATTTTATCGTCGAATCCAAAGATAAGGAGGATGATGACCATGGTGAATGGGATATGCAAACTTCTTTTGCTTATGATGTGGCAGTGGAAGAGATTGCTACGGATTATGACTTTGAGGGGGAGGTTTGCTTTGCACTGAATGTTGCAGAATCTCCTATTGTGAAGAGTCATGATTGTGAAACAAATTTGGTTGGTGATCAAGAGACACTTACAGAATAGTGTAATGTCTCAGAAGATCATGAGGTGGAAGAGGCGCTTACGGTAGATTGTAATGTCTTAGAAAGCCGACTTCTTTTGAAGAGGCAAAATACATCAATGAGTGGCAAATCGCTATGGGCGAGGAGATTATTGTCTTGAGGAAGGATGAAACGTGGGATCTTGTCCCACCTCTACCGAATGTAAAGCCTATTTCTTGTAGATGGGTATTCAAGGTGAAGGAAAAGGCGGATGGTTCAATTGATCGAGATTTTTCCCAACAATACGAAATTGACTTTGATGAGACGTTTAGTCGTGTGTGGATTGCATTGGCGGCAAGCAAAGGATGGAAATTGTGGCAGATGGATGTAAAGAATGTATTCTTACATGGTGAATTGGATCGAGAAATTTTCATTGAGCAACCTAGGGGGTTCGAGAGTAGCAAGAATTTGCAATACGTGTGCAAGTTGTGGAAGGAGGCTCCGAGAGAGTGGAACGGTGAGAGATTGAAGTTTCATGATACTTTTGAAGGGTTGAGCTATAAGAAGTTTGTGAAGTTTCGAGAGGAACTTGGCGTGACTAGTAGAGAGTCGGCGCTGAAGGGGAGTGCTAGAGTCACTAATGATTCATGCATGGCGTCGGAGGGACTGGGCTGACGAGGTTAATTCATAACGAATTTGAGTAGTTTGGCGAGTCGGTGTTGAGGGGGAGAATTGTGCACGTGAGTCACCACCAACTCTAATGAGTCATTTTTTGGTTTTGAATTATAGCTAGCAGCTATTAGCTTTAGAGTTTGATTTTATCAAAATTAGGCAGTGAAGTTTATCTTTATTATTTTATTATTGTTTAGAAAGAAGAATTGGTGTGAAACTTGGTTGCTGTTGCCAAGTCGAATAAGCTATTGATGTATATATAGAGTTTGAACGTGAATAAAGTTAGAGTGTTGCTTTCATGTTTTACTCAGTGCATTGACGTTCCAAATTTTCCTTGTGTATCTCATAGCATATTTCTCTCTTGTTAATTCCAATAGTTTGTTTTCTTCTTCTAAGATAACCAAAGAAGTTTAAAGGGAGAAGTTTGATTACATGTAGAGACTGTGAGAATAACTCAACTCTATTTGTAGCATCAATGTCTGACTTGTCAGATCGCTTCAAAAAATCTCTCTTGATGTGATCGTATCTTTGCAACAATATCATTGTACGCCTTTACCACTGACTCAAGATCTTGACCTGCCTTTTTTTGGGTCTCCTGTCAGACATCTTTCTTTTCAATTCTCCACACCAACAATCAAATCAAGTTCTTAACCAACATCTTCATCAGGCCCCCTCCTAATCTCATATGATAATAGCGTTGTCGTGACTTCTTCCAACTTCACAACTCTTTCATCTTTTCTTAAACTTTACAAATCTGATCCACAAGGCCCTTGAACACAATTATGTGTTCCAAAAGATTCTTGCATTCTTGCTTCTTCAGCCTGTACAACTGTCGATTTAGATACAGTCATTTGGCCAAATTTTTTGACATATAAAGCTTTTCAACTTCTACCATAATACAGGCACTAATTCTTCTTCCAAAATGTCATCCTCGAGACACAGTTGAATTGTGCTGACCCCCTTCAATTAAATGTCTTCCGCACTCAACAACTATTAGCCAAGCCTTGTAAACAAGGATATCTTTCACTCTTCTCTGCCAAAGAGTGAATCTCCCATTTCCATTAAATTTTCAATCTCAAATTTGGATGTTAAGCCGAGATGAGCCTTAAATGCCCAACTATAGTTAGCAAAACGTGATTCGGCAAAAAAACGGGACGGTAAAAATTCGAGTTTAATACGGCATTGATTAAAAAAATGTATTAAAAAACGGAAATTCAAGAAAATGAGTTCAGAATTTTGTCATTTACAAAATATGGCGGGGGTAAAATTGGATGTCGGCCAAAAAGCTTGTTTAAAACATTTAAAACGCGTTTTGAACATGTTTAAAACGTTTGCCAAAAAAACGGAGTTTCATTTGTTGTAAAAGTTTCAAACGGAGTTTTAAGTGGCGCACCAATAAAACACATTTTTTTTCAAAAAAAATAAATGCCGTTAAAGGAGAGTTTTGCCAACTATGGCCCAACAAAGCTTACAAGGTTTTTATTATTATTATTTTTTTTTTGTGTGTGTACTGGCTTCCAAATTCATTCATTTCAGGTCACAGGGAATGCAATTGGAGAATTTCACCACCCTCATTGGGTTGGTAGGCTCCTTCCACTTTGTATGCATTTGTGATGGAACGGTTTGTTTATGGGCACCTAATGCTTCTCCCTCGTGCTCATGGGATACGACAAGAGGGGTTTGTTTCATTCTTTTAGGAGTCGACCCTGGTTCTCTATCTGAAAATGGACATTTAAGGCCATGTTTGGCAACCATGGATTTTCTTTGCATCGAATATTAGTTTGTGAGATATATAGGGTGCGCGGAAGATGAAAACTATTCAAAAAAAGGGGTGGGTGTGGGACGTGAAGAGTGTTGAGATTGCATGACTAGGGTGAAGGTGAGTGGCTAAAAAGAAGGAGAAAATAAAATTATATTTTGATTAGAGTTTTTTTGTTCCTTTTTCAGCCTCCTCTCACGCACTCCTCACTTGTACTCCCTCTAGTCTCTCCTCCCACCCTCCCTAGCCCTCTCTCACCAGTTGATAAACTAGAATTACATTGAAAAAATTTCCAGGGCAGCCAAACATGGCCTTAGCTTATGGAAACTGACAATCGTCTGATTGGCAGCTTTAGTAGTCGACCCTGGTCCATGAAATGTGACATTTGTTGTTCTCAAGCAACAATCTTAGCTAAGGTTAAACATTTAGGCTGTCCACCCGAGAGGCATAACTTACATCGACTCCCACCAAAAATTACATTACCCAAACAATCTCCACGGACCGTCACAATTACCCTTGGCCCACGACATTATGTTGGAAGGATCACCTTCCACTTCAAGACTAACCTCCATCTAGCATAAGAAGATGATCAATCCCGGTGAAAGGCGCAAACCTTTGCCTCAAAAGAATCAGTTTGACTGATCAGGCAAGCGAAAAAAAATCGTTCCCCAATTCCTAACAATTATATTAACAGATTAGCCCAAGAATGATTTGTGTTGCAATGCACATGTCACCATTGTGAACATGATTTTCCACGCTAACTATCTAGAGAGGGAACTCTTCGAAAATTGAAGATAAGGAGCCTCTCAGATCAAGAGTAGTGTCCAGACTCGACAATCAGGTTGAACCTGAGAAATGAAACTGTCTTGCAAGCTGCACAGGATAGTAAAATATAAATTTTTGGGGTCTTTGAGATTCCTATAGAACTCTTGACTCCCAAACCAAAACACTCATAGACTCTGGCATCTTTTTTCCCTGCAATCCTAAAAAGGCTCGGGAAGACATAAGAGATGAGACACCTAACCATACGATTCCAACCCATCCCCATCTTTTTTCCTTTCAATCCTAAAAAGGCTCCAGAAGACATAAGAGATAAGACAAAGGAACACCTAACCATATCATTCCAACCCATCCCTTGTTTCCCCACACCTGCTTTAATGACTTTTCTACACAAAGTGTCTTTCACTTTTCAAAAATGACACAACCACTTCCCCAAGAGAGCTTTGCTCCTTCTAACTACATTTCCAATACCTAAACCTTCTTCCCCTCTTTGAGAGGGATACACGCTATTTACCTTCCCATCAGAAGTCCCTTTTGATGTTTTTCTAGCTTTATTGCCACAGTTTCCAAAATCTTAAACAGTGACATAAAATACACAGTAAGATTGGGAAGGGCAGCTTTAATTAGGGTAATACAGCCACGAAAGAAAGGACTTCTTCCAACCCACAAGCTTATTTTCCATCCTCTCATTAATCAAGTGATACACATACCTAACAGCATACCAAGGTAGAGAATCGGAAAGGAGAACGTCAAACATCCCATCATTTTAAACCAGCTCTGCACATAATTGTGATCCATATTACAACATACGAGAAAGCTTTTGTCCAGGTTAACATTCAAACCATCCCAAATGGCATGAAGATTGTGAATCTGATTCGACTGGCTTTACTTTCTCTTTTGGGACAACACCTTTCAACTCCTTCACCAATTCCTAAGAATTATCTTAACAAAGTAGCCCAAAAATGACTAGTGTTGCAAGGCACATGTCACCACTGTCAACCTGATTTTCCATGCCAACCATCTAGGGAGGGAACTCCTTGAAAATCAGAGTCCAGTCCCAACGATCAGGTCGGACCTAAGAGATGAAAGTATCTTGCAAGCTGCAAAGAAGGATCAGGAAGGCATGAGACAAAGGAACACAACCATTTTAAGACGATCAACTATGACATTTGGCAAGAATCTAGTACATATTGCTAACGAGATTGATAGGTCTAAAACCTTTCACCTCCTTGCCCTCCACCTTGGGAACAAGGTTTAAAATTTCAGTTTCGGTTTCGATTTCGGTCGGCAAGAAACAGAAACATTTCAATTTTGGTGGAAATCTGGTTAAATCGCGGAGTATGGAAACATATGCAAATGATGAAATGTATGGAAACATAAGCACAAATACATACTTAGAAACCATCACGTAAGCATCAATACCGTCCAATATGGCTTAATGACATCGAACACCTAGTGACATGAGTTGTTGCACATATCTAGAACAGTAAAGTTAATAAAGAAGTACAATGCAATAAAGTATAAGAAAGTATGATGACTATTCTCCCCTCTAAGGATCCGAACTCTATGTCAATACCACATAGAGTTACGAGTATAATTGGTCCCGTGCCGATATGGCATCCCATGCATAAGATACGGTTACTTTGTTGTGTGGTTCAATGATGTTGTCTACCAAATATCATTCTTTACATTAATGGAATGAAATTAAATGCAAATAATAACATCTTTCTATTATTCTATCGTTCCGACCATTTCGGTTGAATTTTGGAAATTTCGGTCTAATTTTGGAGATTTCTGTCAAATTTTGATAATTTCGGTCAAAATTTTGGGGAAAACATGTAGATTTCGTTTTGTTGGGGATGGAAATGGAAATATTTTGGTCGTTTCGGGAAAATCTTAAACGATGCTTGGAAATAAAAGAGATAAAGTGGCCTTTAAGCTTTGAATTTGTTTTCACCTCCTATGAAATTCATCAAGCACCATCATAATTTTCACTTTCAAACTCTTCTACATCTCTTGGAAAAAGCCAGAGTGAAGTCATCTGGCCCAAGCACTTTGTTTCGTCCAGGGACAGAGCCAGGAATTTGGTAAAGCGTGGGGATGGGGGGAGGGGGCGCAGTGATTGGTTGTTATATTAGCCAATCTCCACAAACCCATGTCTAAGGTGGGACCCAATATTTGCTACTCATATTTTGGAGTTTCTATATGGTTTATGCGTGTATGGTCATTGTTTTTCCAAAAGTACTGTACAGCCGACACAATAAAATGATCGAAACCATCCATTTGATGGTCCACAACGTAAATAGGTTGTGCCAAAAAAAGTCATTTCCATAGCAGGATCCCAGCCCTCCAATCTACCGGGGAGCTGAATATCATGGAAACATCTATAGATTGGAGGGTTGGGATCATCCTATGGAAATGATTATGTTGTGGCCCACGGTTTGGATCATCTATGGTGTGGGCCGTACAGTGCTTACTAGAAAAATGCTCAACTACAGGGACCTACATCATATAAAATCTTCATATTTTGTTGGAGCCGCACATTAGTTTATTCAACAGGGGAGTGATTTCGGTTGCTTGTATGTAGGGGTGCAAGTTTGGCCATGTCCACCATGACCCGCCCTGAGCCCGAACAGGGTCTGGGCTAGATTTTCCAACCCTGAGCGCGGGTCAGCGCTCATTTTTTAGGCTCTGACTCAGGGTCGGGTAGGGTCGGGTTCATGGTTAATACCTCGGGTCAGCCCGCCCCGCCCCGACCATAAGTTTTCTATTATATAATTGAACCATCTGAGCATGTTTCTTTTGCTAATGTTTTCTATTATCTTGGATTAATGTTTCTTTAGATTATTATTATTAATTGTCCCTGCTGCCCGTTATGTTGTTGAATTCATATTGTCTTATTTGTTCCCTTTCTCTGTTTATTAATCATTTTGTTCTATATGATATGTGGTTGCTTTATTTTTGGCACTCTTAACAGGTATTTGCACTAGGTCAATCAGGGCCAGCCTGGCCCGGCCCGACCAAATTAGGGCCAATCAGGGCGGGTCAGGGCCGCGCCGAGCCCTGTAGGCTGGGCAATGGATTGAGGTTTTTCGGCCCTGACTCAAGATCAGGGCGGGTTAGGGCCGAGATAATGGGATCCAGGGTTGGGATAGGGTTTTGAAAAACCCGACCCAACCCAACCCTGTTGCAGCCCTTCTTGTATGAGAGGTTAAATGGCAAATCAAGTGGGGCAAGGCTGGCAATTTTTATTTTCAGGGAGACAAGTTGTATACAGCAAGTCAGGGGATTAATTTTAGTTGCTTGTATGAGAGGGTAAATGGCAAATCAAGGGGGCCAAGAGGGGCAGTTTCTAGTTTCAGGGGGACAAATACTATACGGGGAGACGGGGGAGTCAGGGACATTAAGAAAATCTAATTGTGAGAGGCTCCGTCACTTGTCCTGTCCATAGCAAAAACTGTTTTCTAAGCTTCCTCTTTGTCTAATACTTCTTCTAATCTCGAATGTTATCAGTTCCGGTAAATAGACCAATTATAAAGTGCCTACTGTCAAGTCCCATGTGGGCGGTACATCAAAAGCACGGCCCTTGATATTTGAACCAAAAGCAGCCCCTTAGAAAGTGGGCTGGGCTGCTGTTGGATCAAATATCAAGGGCGGTACTGCACCCATACAGGACTTGACCGTCGGCGTACTGTGTAAAAGGTCATGATTACATATCGGAACCCATTGACCAAAATATATGCAAGCATCCATTTTGTACTTGTTCTAGTAATAGCTATAAAACCCATACTATATCAGGGATTTGCTAGGGACCATTGTAGAAGGCATTTCGCAGGCTGTCTGTTGCATGAGAGAGCAGTCATGTAGGCTGACTTTTCAACAGATTTTGTCTAATTCATTTAATTCATCTGAGGTGGCTGCCAACTCATGCAAGATTTTGTCTAGTTCATTTAATTCATCTGAGGTGGCTGCCCACTCGTACAACCACTGGCCTGGGAAATGCCTTTTGTGATGGTCTCTAACAAATTCATTATTATTATTGATTTGCTAGTTAGGGACCATCCCAAAAGGCATTTGGCGGACCGGCTGTTGCAGGAGAGCAGGCACCTCAGATGAATTACTTAAACAGTACAAAATCTGAGCCTTTGTAGCTGCTCTATCATGCAACAACGTGTCTGCAAAATACCTTCAGCGATGTCCCTAACACATCCCTTGTTATTGTTATTGTTGTTGTTGTTGTTGTTGTTATTAGAGGAAAGTCTTCCTGGGCTCCAGCTCAGATGAGCTTATCAGAGCTCGAGCTCAAAATCACATGTGGCCTCACATTTTTTTGGTGATCCAAAGCATTCATTTGGAAGGCCCTTCCATGGGTATGATGTATACCAAAAATCAATAGGATCTTCCTATCACAATCAAAGGTGGAGGGGAAAATGGACAGACATTGTGTGTCCATGTTTCTGCCTATTTTTTCCCTCCACAAATAACAGGATTAGGATGATCCTATAAGACTGATTTTTGGTACACACCCTATCCATTGAATGACCTTCCAAATGAATGCTTTTGGATCACCCCAAAAATGTGGGGCCACATGTAATTTTGAGCTCGAGCTTAGGAACACTTTCCTCTTATCTGAGCTCGAGCTAAGGAACACTTTCCTCTTATTATTATCATTAGAGAGATGATTTTTTACGTCAAATCATGTAGAAAATGGGGGCGAAAAAATCATCGCCCTTATTATTATGGGATTTGCTACAATCCATTGCAAAAGGCATTTCGTGGCTGGTCTGTCGAGTGTCAAAAAAAAAATTGCTAGCAAAAAAAGGATCAATACAATCAGGCAATGTGAAACATTCGATCAATGAACAAATCTAGACCATCGAGTGCCTTTGTTCCTAATTGTACATATATGGGCCACCCAATTGGACAGCATCCATATAGGGCCCACTAGCTACAGCCAATCACACACAGCCACAAGTAGACTGTGAAAACAATCCCCAGCCCAAAAGAATGAGTGAACCGACTAAAGTACGCACAATAATAGACTTGAGATAGACTTCTGGGGAAACGAATATCAACCACTAACGGCATTATTCGTGAGCCAGAAAAGAAAGCCTTGACCCTTTACGTGGCAAACACGCAAAAGGCCTCTCTTTTATCTTTTCCCCCCCTCAATCAACCCTTGTGTCTCCTTTGCCCTGTTCCGCTTTTTATTCCCTTCCCTCACTTTCTTTTAATTTCCCATGAGCCTATGATGCAGAGATTCGTTGATAATATTCTCGCCATCACCAAAGAGTATGTCAGATTTTCTTCTTAAGTTATTAACCAAGCTTCTCTTTTGTTTCTGCTTTTTTAGTTAGTTTTTTTTTTTTTTTTGAATGGTTTTTTTAGTTTGTTCTTCAAGATTAGAATTCTTGTACATCAATCATCTGGGTTGGATGAAATACATTCTATTTCGTGAATAAGAAAGGCGTTTTTCGATTTTTCTGAAATGGGATTGTTGGGTTGGCTTGAATTATTATTATTATTAGTATTATGATAATTGATAGGGTTTGGAATTCAGTCTAGCATTTGATTGATTGTATTCCATGCTTCAATCTTTGACTAGAAGTTTGAATTGTTATGTAACAGCCCAATCTGTAATTATCTAAGGTTATTATGGATTGTCTTGAACCTTGTTTGAGTTGCTATTTATGGAGCGATTAGTCGCATAAGGTAGCTTTTGTAAGTCTCGTTTTACTTCCAATGTATGTTTAATAGTTGACTTACTTTTATTGGGTGCTCTTTGAGCGTCCCAATTTAGTTATCAGATGATCCCCTGTACATTCTCTTGGTATTCCAACATTGGGTTATCTGTGATTTTCCATATTTTCTTCTTCCTATGTCTTCACCATCATACATAGTCTTGGCTTTATTCTTTCTCCAAGAAGGCATCGATTGGATCTTGTGTCTCCTTTATTAACTAAATAGGGCAAGAAACTTCATCATGCCGTCGTCCTATCTTGGGCATTTATCTCTTTCATGTATTCTTTAAAAAATTGGCTCATTTTCTGATTGATGTTATATGGAGCCAAGACATCGGGAAATTAAGGAGAAAGTAGACGTCTGTCTTCAATCAAATGTGTTGTGGCATAGGAGAAATGGTTTTGCTATTCTTGAACCATGAAGTTGGGTCGTCACTACCATTATGATAGAATATTTGTTGAAAACCGAGATATTTCTAATCTTTCAAAATCAACTACAAGATGAGAGTAATACTGTTTCGATTAGGGTTACACTTTCAAAAGCAATAAAATACAAGATTTATGTAGTTCGAGAGTGTGCCCGCGTCCCACGTCCTCAGGAGAAGCGAATAATACTATTTCGATTAGGGTTACACATTCTCTTTTATTCGTATCATCTCAACCAATAAATGCCCAATAAACTCACCCATAGCTCTAATATGTGGCTTATATATTGATGCCACTACATCAAGAATTACCAAATACCCTTATAATGCAAACCGAATAGTTAAATTTTCCTTTCGAGGCGCTGCCCTCCTGTATCCAACGAGTTGACAGTGCAACTCGACCTGCATATGCGTCACACACATTAGTCTGCCAGAGTAATGAATCATTGTCAGAATACAAGACATCTGGATAACAATTCTAGTGAGGAAGATGGAATGCCTAGACTAACAATGGAGAATTACCATTTCAACTATTCTAAACACACTTAACTGATCCTTACCAATTTCCATGGCCACACCCTACAAAATTCTTTATAATCTACCATTATTGAGCAAGAATATTACTGCATTATTTTCTATTCCTTTTCTTCCACAGGGGGTTCTAGAATATAGGAAGGGATAAGTGTGAAAACGAAGGGTGATGAATGCCGGTTCAATATTCTTTTTAACTTTTCACATTTTCCATGCCAATGTCAGGAAGGTGATACACTGCTCGTTAGGGGAGTCCCTTTACAAATTTCAGCTCAAAACTTATTGGAGATATTCATTTTATTCTCAAGAAAGAAGAGTGGAAGCTCTGTCGATTTGATGCTATGTTGCAGGGCACAAGAACAATTTAAGGCAAGTGAGCAGCAATTGATGGTATGGGACCTTATTTTCAATATCAGCTCCTAATTAAGTGGACTATTGTCAAAGAAATGCCATCGACAATTCCAAAATATGAGCAAATTCCCATGTCCCAAATGCAATGAGCAAATTCCCATGTCCCAAATGCACTTGGATTTGCGAGTTTTCGTCGAATCAGATATAAACTGTCATGTACCTAAATGCCAAATGGAATGAAGTTCAAAGTAGCTTTTTAGTAGATCGTTACTACGAACTTTTGACATTTCTGTAATCTGCAATTTGGAGGTGTTTAATAAGTTGATTTAGAAAAGAAACTAGATGGTGCCGGTAGACGGGATAAAAAAGGTGTTGTACAAGATCATTCCCTTCAATCAGTCTGCTATCATTCAAGGTCTGCAAGTCATGAATGGAGCTTTGATAGCTAATGAGGTGGTGGAATATTACTCAAAAATTTGCGTAAGAACATTGTGTGTAAAGTGGAAATGGAAATGGCATATGATAGAGTAGACTTGAATTGCTTAGACTTACCGAATGGGACAGATGGGATTCAAATCTATATGGCGATCATGGATAAATAGATGTGTATCATGAGCTTGGTTTTCCATCCTAGTCAATGGTTCTCCAAATGAATTGTTCAAACCCTCTAGGGATATGCGACAGAGCGATCCATTTTCTCATTTCTATTTACTATAATGGCTGAAACCCTATGTAAAATTCTTGATAAGGGAAGGAGTTACTTTCTAATTGAAGGATTTAAAGCGGGATCCCTGGTGTGGAAATCATTCACCTTCAGTATGCTATGTTGGTGACACGTTGATTTTTAGTGAGGCATAGGAGAGTTTTGAAATTGAAAGTCATCCTTCGATGCTATGAGGTTGCATCTGGGAAAATAACCAATTTTGGAAAATTAAAGTTAGAGGACATTCACCTCTTTGATGAAGAGACAGATGCAGAATTACCTGGGCGTTTCGTGGACCACTTTCCTTCCAAATATTTAGGCCTCCCTCTATGAGAGGGTGGACCAAAAAGTGTTTTTTTTTTGGGTGAAATGGACTAATGCTTATTAGCATGGAAACGAAATCTCATCTCTCTTGGGGGCAGGATTACTCTCATCTCTCTTTGGATTTGATTATCGAAAAAACTGGACAAATTCTTATTGGTGTGGAACTGAAATCTTATCTCTCTTTGGGGTAGGATTACTCTCATTAAGGCAGTTTTTGCCACCCTCCCTATTTTCTATTTCTCATTGTTCAGGTGCCCGATTGGAGTTATAAAGCGCATTGAAAAGCTTTAGAGAAACTTTCTTTAGGGTGACACAATTGTGAAGAAAGAGGTTTCATTTGGTTAAGTGGGACGATGTGTGTAAACCCAAGTCAGTATAATGGATTAGGTTTTTGCAATCTCGAAGTTATGAATAAATATTTGCTTGGAAAGTGGCTTACGAGATTTTGGGAGGAGAGAAACCACATGTGTTTGTTGATGATGAGCAAAAGTATGGGGCCAACCATGGTAGATGGATGCCAGATGATAAGTATAGAAACAACAGTGTGACGGTGTGGAGAGATATACTAAAATAGAAGATTAAGTTCGTGGAAGGAATTAGATACAGAGCATACAAGGGAGACAGAATTAAGTTCTGGAAAGATAGATGATGCTGGGAGATATCTCTTATGTAAATCTTTTATTTTCCTGTCCAAATCAAACTATGTTTCATTTCCTCTCAAGCACCATGATTCACCTTCTCTGGAGTTGAGTGTTTGGAGCTACTAAGTCTGTCATATTTGATAGAAGTAGAGAGTTGGGCTAGTTATGTATTTCTCCTTCTCTTTCTCCTACTATATTTCTTTCTTTTTTCCCTCTGAACCAGCGCCTCCATTGGTGCACCCTCAGTTTTCCAGGTAGACAAATGCTCTGTAACCTCCCTTTCCATGCCTTCAAATGAAAGCCCTAAGAATTGGCACGCGTGCAGCACAATGTCCCCCACCCACTGAGATATTATTGATACTCTCTGTATGTAGCAATCTAACTCACTGATGTGACCTCTTTCATCATTGTTTCTGATCACAGAGATCAACTTTATTTGGGGCGGACCTTCTCCTTTGTTCTTTGCAACAATCTAATCTCCCACTTAGGCACTTACTGGCACTAGCCACCCCTCTACTTCTTTTATTTTCATTTCTTTAAGATGGCTCTCACCGAGGTCTCAACTCACTTCGCCTCGTCTTCATACCTATGCTTTTACTGGTTACCACATACATCTTACGTATCATTGGGCGCTAAGGAAAACCTTATCTGGCTGGTTTGGGAGTATCACCCATTCGTTCAAGTCCCTTTTTAATCATTGCCTACACCTGTTCAGCTTGGACACCACATCCTTCATCTTTGCATTTCTTCTGGATTTGCACCTGTGAGTTTTTGCTTTGATATTTCCACCCACTGCTTCTAATTATCTTTCTCTCCCTCTGGTGCAAACTGTTTAGTCCTTTTGGTTCTTGATCCATTAATCAGTTATGCACTCCAGTCCCTATTCAGTTACAAGCCTTAGCTCATGCATTGGCATGCTCCCACTTCGAAATTTTATGCTTTCTCTTCTTGGTACAATGTCCAACCTTATCTGATTCGAAGGCTTTTTCTCCCCTTAAAACTGTTCTGCAAGGGATTTTGAAGACCTGTCTCATGTAGGTATGAAAGTGTCACAGCTCTTTCCCAAAATATGAACACTTTTACCATTCCATTTAAATTCTTTTTATGGTCGTACCATGCCCAGCCCAGCTTTTCTTCCCCCCTGACCACTTGTGTCGCCTAGTTTGTGCCTTTGTGGTCTTCAACTGCATGAACTTTTATTGTCGTGTCCTACTCTGTGTAGAAGAATGTTCCGAATTTATGCATCTTTATTATGATTTTTTTTGTACTTGAGAGTATGGGAATCATCAGCCATCAATTTTTTTAAATTTTCATATTGTATTCTTTCATAAATTTTATTTTGTGACCCTAGCAATATATACCTTGGATGCATACAATTGTTTCTCACTTTTGATTTCTTCTAGATATTGTTTGAATAATTAGTGCATATCCAATGACACCAAGTGGACCATATTGTTATGTGCAGGTCCGTTAAGACAGTCACTTATGAGTCATTGAACAACATTACGAGGGTCATAAATGGCTTGTCAGCACTTGTTTTGGCTGTATTGCCAGGAAAGACCACCATTCTTGAGGGCATTCATGGCTGGGAGCTCAGACCCACATTCCGTGGACCTCGCCTTCCTCGTTGGATGGAGAAGTAAGTTTGATGACTGATATTTTATTTTTATTAAAATATTTTATATTCAACATTTATCTATGTTATTATTTTTCATGTAAAATGACTTTTCAGATGATAGGTATGGCATTTACATGCCCTCCACTGAGTAATGAAATGAGCTGGATATAATATATGCGTGCAAACAAAAAGATTTAAGCCCTAACAAGCAAAATACTACCTAATGAATTCCTAGTTGACCGTTCGTAAGAACCGTTCTAAAGATAGGCTGACCTTATTGGGAAATATATTTTCTCTTTTCATGTTTGATCCTATATGTAAATTGGTTATATAGTGTAAAAATTAAAATCTTTCCTCTGTATAAATTGACCTCATGGGTTCTACCCAAGTAGACCACTAATCTTATTGGGATGTGCACTTTCATTGGGAACATTTGGAAGGAAAAAAGTCAAGAGGGAAATCCAAGCCAATAGGTGTGTTAAAAAGTATATTTTTTAGCTTCATCATACAAACTCTTCTCGGGCACTTCTCGACTGGATTTCCACCCCCTTGCGATTATAATCGCCTTAGTGTGGCTGATCTCAATTATCCTTCCCCTTGTTGCCGCCCTCATCAAGAAGGCAAGGTTTTAAATATGGGTTTCTAAGTCGCTACGGAAACAAGAACTTTGCAGATTCAGTTGGAACCCTCATCAAGAAGGCAAGGTTTTAAATATGGGTTTCTGAGTCGCCGCGGAAACAAGAACTTTGCAGATTCAGTTGGAAATTTTGGTGGAAATCTTATAAAATCACGGGAACATATGCAAATGATAGAATTTAAAATGCACACAGGAAGGTCAACAGGATATGTGTCGCAATGATTAATAGATTGATATGTTATCGGAGGGATTAAGAATAAACCCTCTGTCCGTGGATTGAAATATTTGATCTAGCTTCGTTAAACTTTATGGGGTGTGACGAAGGTGGGGTGGGAGAGCCCTATATTAGTAAAGGACCTTGGTTTCTCAGTGTCATTCATTGGCCTCTCGGATATCTACGTGGGTGGGGCTCCAAAGGTGTTAAAATCATTTAAACACTCTTATAAGATTTCACTTAACCATTGTATACAACACAAATTTCGAATTGTCCAGCTAGTTAAGGCTGGTGATTACCTATTGAGCTTTCTGGATCACTTAGCATTTACCTTGTTTTGAAGTCATGAGGTTTAGTTTTGAAGCCCCCCAACTTATTTCCCCTCTCTTCTTGTTCTCTATTTGCCCTCTCTTCTTGTTCTCTTCCCCTTCTCTCCTTTCTATACATTTTGGTTTGGTACTTCATTGTAGTTTGTTTTTCTTTTATATTAACATGAGTGTTATGTGGTGGGTCCTTGAAAGGAAAAAAAGTGCATACTAAATATGTTGACGTGATTAAGCATTTGTACGATGGAACAATAACTAGTGTCAGAACCATGGATGGCACGTCTAGTGAGTTTCCAGTTACAATAGGACTGCACCAAGGATCAGCTCTACGCCCTTATCTTTTTACCCTAGTTATGGATGAGCTTATGGAGGGTATCCAGGATGAGGTGTTGTGGTGTATGTTATTTGCAGATGACATAGTATTAATCGACGAAACCAAAGCAAGAGTAAATGCTAAGTTAGAGTTATGGAGAACTACTTTGGATTCCAAAGGTTTTAGACCGAGTAGGACTAAGACAGAATATATGGAATGCAAGTTTAGTAATGTAAAGGAGGCGGGACGAGGATGTAGTAAATCTGACTGGACAGGAGGTGGCGAAGAGAGATATCTTTCGCTATCTTGGTTCAATTCTACATAAGGAAGGAGGGATTAAAGAGGGTGTTAACTATAGAATAAGAGCAGGTTGGTTGAAGTGGAAGCTTGCCTCAGGAGTTCTGTGTGACCGTAAAATCCCTACCAAGTTGAAGGGAAAGTTTTATAAGACAGCTGTGAGGCCAGCCATGTTGTACGGCTCAGAATGTTGGGCCACCAAGAAGCAGCATGTGCATAAGATAGTGTAGCGGAGATGCGAATGCTTAGATGGATGTGCGGCCACACAAGGTTAGATAGAATTACAAATGAAGACATTCGTAAAAAGGTGGGGGTGGCACCAATTGAGGAGAAGATGTGAGAGCACCACTTAAGATGGTTTGGACATATCCAACGTAGGCCTTTGGATGCTCTGGTGAAAAGAGGATACTCGTGCCAAATTGATGGAGTAAAAAGAGGTAGGGGCAGACCGAAAACAACTTGGGTAGAAACAGTGAGGAAAGACTTGATAGCTAGGAACATAACAGAGAACATGACCTTGGATATGATAGAATGGAAGAAAATGATCCACGTAGAAGAACCCAACTAGAGCCAGGATTAGAGCTAAATGAAATTTTTCTAAAGGATTC
The DNA here is from genome assembly GCF_043159265.1 of Tasmannia lanceolata. Lineage (NCBI taxonomy): Eukaryota > Viridiplantae > Streptophyta > Magnoliopsida > Canellales > Winteraceae > Tasmannia > Tasmannia lanceolata. Next base: position 28,671,301 of record NW_027518685.1, read on the forward strand.
ATTTAGTCGTTCCCAACTAGTTTGGGACAAAGGCTTTGTTGAGTTGAGTTGAGTAACAGTAGATAAACTCCTCCAAAATTTTAAAGCTTAACTTTGACAGGTCCAGCCTTGGAATTGGAAATCCGGGTCAAAAAATTGGAGGTGTCCTAAAGGACGAGACGGGGTTAGTGAAATGGGCTTTCTCGGGTCCCGTAGGGGTTACATACTCCAGTGAGGCGGAGGTACACGCAGTCCACCAGAGCATCAAACTAATGGAGAGGGACAAAATGGATAAAGTGGTGGTGGAGGGTGACTCATTAATTGTCATCCGCTGGCTAAGGGGCTCTCATGCTTACCCATGAAGATTTGCCCCGTACTTTGATGAGACACAAGATCGAGTGGGAGGTTCCATTGTCTCTTTCCAGCATGTTAGAAGGTTCGCCAATGGGGAGGCTGATAGGCTAGTTAGAGCCGAGGTTTCTAAGGAGGGATTAGAGTTGTTTGATATCCTCCCGCCTTGACTTGCTATTCTTCCTTTGGGAGGATGGCTCCACTTCTCTGTTTTTTCTTTTTTATTTTTTTCTTCATTTGCCGTATTGACCATCTCTATCTTCTTTTCTTCCTTTTCTTTCTAATAAAGCTTGCTGCCATTCAAAAAAAATCTCCAAAATTTTTCATATTAAATTTGACGAATGTTGTTTAAGAAATTTGTGGCGACGAGGGCAGGAGGGAAGGGTGGGGGTGGAAGCTTTTAGGAATGATAAAGGGGAAGTCGTGAAGCTCAATTCCATGACAATTGGGAAAAAAATCTGGAGGGGCCGGTGTGGAAGGGTGGGGGGTGTAAGCTCTTAGGAATGACAAGGGGGAAGTCATGAAGGTCGAGTCCATGACAATTGGCGAAAAAAAGGAAGGAGTTACAACTTATCTTTGAGATTTTTTGTGTTGGTCATGCCATTTTAACACCCCTATTTTCTATCTTATTTGGAACCAAATTTCAAATCGACTTACCCTCAGGAAATCCGCAAATTAGAGTTCGAGTTTCAAGTCATTAAGCCTTACTATATTGAAAAACTATTTCATATAACAGATGCACCCAGTGCATTAAAGCTGGAAATTGTCCTACCATTAAGTCCTTGAGCTCCATTGGGAACTAATAGTAATTCCTCTTATAATTGACTTGATGATAACACCATTTTTCTCTCTTAATTATTGTTTTTTTTAATAGGTAAGCTGGGGTTCGGCGGGGACCCCTACTGGTTTATTAGAATAAGATTCTCAAAGACGATACACTCAGCGCACAAACACTAACCCTATCACAAGAATAGGGATACATACCAAGAGAACAACGACAAGACCTATCCTTAGAAGCAGTATCTAAGGAAAAGAGGAAACACAAAGAATCTCGAGAACCCTAATAACCAAGGGCCTCTATCATCCTCGTACTCAACTTCCTAGCTCTCTGTCTCTTCCGCAAATTCTGGCAGTTCTTTTTACTTGCCTCCTGCCTCTCTTCATTTTCATGGGGTTTTTGTGCTGGAGTTATACTCGGGGAGATGGATGGTGCCTTCTTTTGCAGTGAGGCTCCACTTCTGATTGAGGGTCTTCTTCCTTTTCTTCATTTTCATTAGGAGAAGTGTTTTCTTCTTCTTGAAAATTTGCTGGGATCACATTGTTCTGATCGAGTTGGAAAGTATATGTGATGGGTCTGACTTCTTCTTGATCAACATAATCTAGAATGCTGAAAGGATTGTTTGTGAGGACTTCAAGAGTGTCTTCTTTCTGTTTCTGATTGATTTCTCTTTGTCTTTCATCAACCTTTAGTTCATTCCCGAGGTCCTCCTCGTCCAGAAAACCATTCGGCTTTTTTCTAACTTGAACCCATTCTTGTCTAGTAAACTTGTGACCAGCTCTCACTTGATTTTTGTTTGTGACCGGGCATCTTTCACTGGTGTGGCTGAAATCTTTTCAGATTCTTAATTATTGTTATTCGTTCATTATAACTTTAATTTTAGTCTTCTTTAGTATGCAAACAAATGACTGATATTTTCATCTTTTCATCTTGTATGTCTCTGGTTTTCCATTTCCAGCATAGTAATATTTGATTTTAGTGCTCATTATGTTTGGAAAGCTAAATGATATTTTAATCTTTCACAAATCTCTATTTCTGTCTCTCACCATAATAATATCTGAAACACGTTGTACCTGATATTTTAATCTTTCATCAATCTCTATTCCCATGTCACACCAATACACCATAACAATGTCTAAAACACGATATACATGTATTCTTATGATAGGAGCATCAAGTTGCATCATTAATTCTCAGTTTTATAGTTCGATTGTATGAAATCCATGTCTATTTCAATTCGTAACATCATCTTTTCGTTAAGTATATGTTTCTTAGTACATATGCCAGTTTTTTTCTCTAACATTTCCACCTTGTTTTGGTGATGATAGTGGTGTTTCTTCTTTCAACCAATTCATTCATGAATTTTCTGTGGACTCTGGTACTTCCTCGAGTGAAGATTATTTATCCGGAGAAGAAGATAATGATGAAAAATTACCTTCAACTCCATCATCTCAAGCTTCACGCTTCTCGCGGACAATCAGCTTTAGCAAGTATGACAAACATCAGAGGGACTGGATCAATTGTTTGTTTACATGGATTTTGTTGCCTGTGACATTTCTTTTGGGAATACCATTTCGTATTTATAGTTCATCTGGGTTTTCAAGGTCAGCAACAACCCTTGGTAGTTCGGAGAACCTCCAATCTTCAAATTTACATCCTACCAAGAAATCAACCATCATGAAGGACCACGTTGTTCACTGCACCACTGACAGGAGGCGTGGGGTAGTCGAGGTTGTGACAAGGACTTATCTTTGGAAACTCTATGCATATAGTGATATTACTCATTTAGGGCACATTTGGCTACCATGAATTTGTTTTCATGATAAATTGGTTTCTCCAAGTGGAGATGAGGTGCAAAAAATCAGGAAACCAAATCCAGGAAACTAGTGTCTCTGGCAATTAGATGTGGCTAAAAATTGGGAAAAGGTCAATCCGATTTTGAGTAATTTTGAGTATGAGTTTTTTGTTTCCTGATTTTTAGCCACATCTAATCGCCGGAGACACTAGTTTCCTGGATTTGGTTTCGTGATTTTTAGCGACTTCATCCTCATCTCTAAAAACCGATCTATCATGAAAACAAATTCATGGTAACCAAACATGCCCTTATTGTCTACCCATGTAATATCATGTTTTTTTTTTCTTGTTTCCTTATCTGTCTTGCTAATGTTTCTTCAAAAGAAAAATCTTATCGTCCCATACATGAATGCCATGTTAACCAGGACCTCCAGCTAGCAATTGAGATATTCATAGAAGCCGCTTTTGACATTGTTCACAAGGGAGCACATTATCTTCTTTCCCCATTAGAAGTTGGCAGAATATTGTTTAGATGGTTTTCCGCTCATGAAAGTGGTGACAAAGACATCTCTTCCAATGTATCTGTTCCCACAGCTGCGCTTGGAGATACAGATCCTACTCCAAGAGAAAGGCACTCCAATTTCCATCAGTCCTTGAACACAGACGCTCGGACATGCCGGGATGTAATAACAGAGCTTGGGTAATGTCAAACTACTTGTTCGTCGTCAGTGGATAATTCTAGTTATCTATCTAGCTTTTGTTGGCATCCTCTTGTCATGAATTAGATTGCTAGTTCAGTATTCATGGAAAGCCAATTATATTTCTTCTGCTCCAGTTGTCCCTTTAATAGATTTATTTATTGAGTTCCATTTATTATAATATTCAATTTATCTGTGAAACTCTGATTGAGAGCATTAACTTTCCCCTATTTCAGGTATCCATATGAAGCTATTCATGTGGTTACTTCTGATGGATATGTTCTTCTTCTTGAAAGGATCCCAAGGTATAAATTGAAGTTCTTTAATTCTCTCATGTTAAACCTTTAAAATCGTGACAACAAAATCACTCAATACATATAGGCATGATACATGTAGCAGCGTGTTCTTGGTGTTTTGCAGGCATGATGCGCAGAAGGTCGTCTATCTACAACATGGAATATTGGATTCATCCATGGGGTGAGTTTCCTTGTCATTTCAAGTTTTCTAAATGCACCGTGGTTTTAAATGGTGCTAGTTTTTTGATATTTTACCTTTAGATTTGCAAAACTAATGTTGATGCAGTATGTCCATTTTAAACTGATGCATATCTAACATTCCATTCTCTCTGGCCTGTCCTCTTTACTACTGGCATTTTGGATACATCTGCGAATCTCTTTAAAGTGACAAAAAGCTATTAGAATTTCCTTATTCTTCTAAAGAAGTTTTGCTGCATGATCTTAAGTTGCACTTTTTTACTGTCAAGGGCTGCGAATTTCTTATATTATTTTCTAATGTTTGAATTAATTTTATTAAAATAAAAGAAACAAAAAATACCATGGAGAAGATACTGGTACCAAGAACTGGATTTGACGTCTGCAATAAGATGAACCATTTTGGCAGGCCTCTGGGCTCTGTTACCTTTTTGTGATATAAGGTTGAATTGGTGCTTGGTTGACCTACCTGTCTCTCTTACAACATTATTTGTGGGGTCACTATTATGAATTAGTTCATCGAGGTATGAAATCCCATACTTAGAACCCTGTGGTGAGGATTTGGGGGTTGCATTGGTTATTCACAATGAAGTCCTAATCAAAGCTGCATAGTAGAGACACCAATTGGATCCCAAACACAGTGATTGATTGGGTGGAAATGATTTGGAATATTGCACAATGAGTTCGTACAGCGCAGAAAAACCAAAGGATTATCTTGTGTTGTGTGTGAGAAATGAGTTGCTGTTAGTTAAGCATAGATTGCTTTGAACCAATACGAATACACTATAATGCAAGTCCATCTTTTCGCTATCTTGAAACTCCACATGCCAAGACCTATGAAGCACAGAATTTACAAGACAATGTATAGCCAAGACTGCCAACTGCTGTAAAAATTTTACCAGAAGCTATGGGTTTTATACATGTAGTGATGACTTATCTTTCACAATTTGCTTCTAGAGAATTAGACCTAGAATAGTCTAATGTGATTAGGCAAACCACCATAGCTTCTGCAGAAATTGTGGATTTTACACATGGGGCGATGACTTATCTCTTGCAACCTTTCTATAGTGGATTAAAAACCTAGAATATTCTGTCTCAAAACACAAAACCTATCATGTTGTTCTCTTCGTCCTGAAATTTGCAGGGATGATAATTTCTCTATTCATTTGATTTGATGTCTGCATTAAGGCTTGACTGACAATAATTGAATTAAGTATGAAAAAACATGGGAACGGAAGTATTCCATCTTCAGTTCGCAAATGACACCCTTGTTTTTAGCGAGGTAACTTCTAAGAAAGTGTTGAATTTGAAAGCTGTTTTGCTGTGGTATGAAGTGGTGACTGGGCAGAGATCCAACTTTCACAAGTCTAGACTGTTGTGCATCCGTACTTCTGACATTGAGACAAAGATCTTAGTAGGTATCCTTGGGTGCCTGACTGATCAATTTCTGATTACATATCTTGGGCTTCCGCTCAGAGAAGGAAGGCCTAAGCGAGTGATACAGGACAATACCTAATTTAGGAAAAATATACTCCTAGTGGGATTAAGACTTTAGGACAATTTAGGGCTTTCGCGGAAAACTAAAAGAACACTTAACAACTTACTTAGGGCCTAATTAACGCCTAATTAATCTATGGGCAGCAGCAATAATGAGACTTAAATAGCATAAATAATTGTAAAGATTGTAACTAAGCATGAACTAAACCTTATACAAATCAATCAAATCGATAAGGATTTGTTAGATTAATTGATAATAGAAAGATTAGTCCGAAAATAGGCCTACGCATGCAAGCAATTAAAAGAACTAAAAGCTAATGCAAGTACCAATGAAATAGATGTCACACAAGCATGAAAATAATAATATCCAATGAAGAAAAACAAAAAAATGTCCAGCAGCAGTAAAAGGCTCAAAACAGTTCAGTTTTGAGTTGTAGAAGTATTTTGGTAATTTGGCTGATCTGGGATTTCGGCTTAATATTGTTATCCAAATCTTAGGTTAAGATTTAGAGGGTAAAAGAAAAGTTAATCTATGGTTTAGGCTTTGATTTGGTGGTAGGTTTAGGCCAGGGTTTACTAAAACTAATTTTAGGGCTTGAAAATGGGTGAAAATTGCACTGAGGTTAAAACGGGGTTTAAAGTTAGGGTTCTTAGGTATTTAGGCTGAGGTTTAATCATTAAAACAATCCCTCAAAATCTCGTGACAAGATCTTGGAGAACAAGGGAGATCTATAGATTTTGGATTTTCTAGTTTTAGGGTTCAAGAACAAAGAAAATAGAAAATCTGATTTACTAGCCTTGTTTGTGTTGATTTGTTTAAAGAAATAGAAGATAATTGATGAGAGGAGATGAGAGAAGAATGGCTCCAAGCCACCAAGAGGAGAAGAGAAGAAGAAGTCCAAGCCACAATAGTCTCACAAAAATTCTCAATTCTATTCAATATTCCAAAGTCCCTTACATTGCTTTCATAAGATGTATTTATAAGAAAAAAAATCCTAGAAGATAACCTAAAGTTAAAAACTAATCTCAACCATTCATCTAACCTAAAGCAAAGCTAAATAAAAATAAAAACTTACCTAAAATTGTAATCCCGTAATAGACTTATACCACTTTATAAAAGCACTCATAACTTGCTCTAAACACATCCAAATCATGTGATCTTGGGCCTGTTAGATAAGTAATTGAAAAATCTTTCTAATAGTACAAAAAACACGCCAAACGGATGAGATTTGATGCCTAAAAAGTAGGCTACAATAAAATGACGACAATAGAAAGTAAATAATAAAAAAAGACGTCGATGGTTGTGACCCATGCTAGAGTCCCCGCTATCAGTCTCGTCCGCGTCTACGCTCTTAAACCTTGAATCCATGCCCATTGTTGATGTCCCCGTCATTTCTCCCCGGCTTGGAAATATTCACCTCCGGTGAATTAAACTGCTCGTACTGCTCTAACAAATCTGGATCAAGCTCCTGAAGCTCATCAACTGTAATCCAGGAATCGTCGCTATCTGGTTGTCCTTGCCATCTAACTAAGAACTTCCTAATTCATCCAGTGTGATTGGAGACAATCTTCTCATCTAAGATGTCTTCTACTACTTTTCTTTTCTCAAATCTGGGTATTGGTGGGGTAGAAGGTAGTACTGGAATGGGTGGAGATTGGGCATATTTGGGGTTATCAAATGCATAAAAAGGTTCATGATATGGTGAAGGGTCTTCAACATTGAAAGTGTTACTAATTCCCATGTCAGGTGGTAAATCTAAAACATAGGCATTAGCACTAATCTTTTTAATTATTTTAAATGCTCCTGCGCCACGAGCATGTAGTTTGCTAACTACACGTTTACCATAACGTTCAGGCCTAATTCTTACCATTACCATGTCACCTTCTTTGAATTCTTGAAACCTTCGATGTACATCTACATAAGATTTATATGATTCATTGCTAATTATTATCTTTCTTCTTATTTCTGCATGTAAGTCTAGAATATGCTGCGCAAAAGACTCTGCAGACTCGGAAACTCTAGAACTGGCACTAGCTACAGCAGGAATAAGGTCGACTGGTTTCCTAGGGGAATAGCCTGTGATAATCTGAAAAGGGGAAAGACCTGTACTACGGTTCACAGAACTATTATAGGCAAACTCAACTTGGGGTAGAACTCTATCCCAACTAGAAAGGTTGTCACCAACAAGATACCTAAGGAGATTCCCTAGACTCCTATTATTGACCTCTGTCTGACAATCTGTTTGTGGGTGGTACGCACTAGAAAATTTCAACTCGGTTCCCAATATTTTCTGAGTTAAGATATCTGAGAGCTTGATGGTATGAGTATAACACAAACTCTTGTGGTAGCAGATAGTGTCTCCAATGGCGTAATGCTTGGACTACTGCATAAAATTCCTTTTTGTAAGTGATATACTTTTGCCTAGCCTCATTAAATTTCTTGTTAAAATAGGCAACTAGGTGTCCTTCCTTACTTAGAACACCACCAATTCCGACACTTGAGGCATCACATGCAACCTCAAATACCTTAGAAAAGTCTGCATGCTCTGGCAGTGTCTCATTAGTCACTAAACTCTCTGGCTTTACATCGTCCACATCGTCCATCTCTGATTCTGCCATCATGGACTCCGTATCTGACATAAGCTCGGGCTTAACGTCGATAACGGTCTCATCAACATTAGCATCTGGCTCCTCAATAGTGTTAGCAACTTCCTTGTCCCCTTCTTAAGAGATAATATCATCAACAAGTGGTACGGTTTGAATCTTGTTACTAACGGCTTGTAACTGTCGATTGTGGGCTTCACGATCCATTCTGCTAAGTCGTATCTCTTCGCGGAGAAGATTCAGATCCGCCCTACTGTCTCTAATGAATTGAGCTAACTCATCATTAGATACTGGATTGCTAGAAGTCATCGTGTGGTAATCTTTACCACTTCTTGTGGGCATGCAAAGGGAAACTAAACACAAATTTGGACTCTTTTTTTTTTTTTACTCTACACCCTAAAAGGTTTCCTAAAAAAAATAACTCTGTGCTCTGATACCAAGTTGATGCAGGACAATACCTAATTTAGGGAAAATCCTACACTCCTAATGGGATTAAGACTTTAGGACAATTTAGGGCTTATGCGGAAAACTAAAAGAACACTTAACAACTTACCTAGGGCCGAATTAACGCCTAATAAAACATGGTAGCAGCAATAATGAGACTTAAATCGTATAAATAATTTTATAGATTGTAATTAAGCATGAACTAAACCTTATACAAATCAATCAAAGCGATAAGGATTTGTTAGATTAATTGATAATAGAAAGATTAGTCTGAAACTAGGCCTACGCATGCATCCAATTAAAAGAACTAAAAGCTAATGCAAGTACCAATGAAATATATGTCTCACAAGCATGAAAATAGTAATATCCAATGAAGAAAAACAAAAAAAATGTCCAGCAGCAGTAAAAGGCTCAAACGGTTCAATTTTGGGTTGTAGGGGTATTTTGGTAATTTGGCAGATCTGGGATTTTGGCTTAAGACTGCTGTCCAAATCTTAGGTTAAGGTTTAAAAGGTAAAAGAAAAGTTAATTTATGGTTTAGACTCTGATTTGCTTGTAGGTTTCGGCTAGGGTTCACTAAAACTAATTTTAGGGCTTGAAAAGGGGTGGAAATTGCAGAGGTTAAAACGTGATTTAAAGTTAGGGTTATTGGGTGTTTAGGCTGAGGTTTAATCATAAAAATAATCTCTCAAAATCTCATGACAAGATCTTGGAGAACAAGGGAGATCTATGTATTTTGGGTTTTCTAGTTTTAGGGTTCAAGAACAAAGAAAATAGAAAATCTGATTTACTAACCTTATTTGTGTTGATTTGATTGAAGAAATAGAAGAAACCCTAGAAGATAACCTAAAGTTAAAAACTAGAAGATAGCTCTCACAAAAATTCTCAATTCTATTCAATATTCCAAAGTCCCTTAGATTGCTTTTATAAGATGTATTCATAAGCAATGTAAGGGACTTTGGAATATTGAATAGAATTGAGAATTTTTGTGAGAGCTATTTTCTAGTTTTTAAGATGTATTCATAAGATATTGTTCCAGGTGGACCAGAAAATGCTAGAAAGACTTGTCCCTCATTTGAAATACCCCACCCATCTTGACAGGGCCAAAAGTCCATTAAGCATTGGGTAGGCTTACAACCATCGCCTTATTAAAAAAAAGAAGATGTATTCATAAGAAAAGAAACCCTAGAAGATAACCTAAAGTTAAAAATTAATCTCAACCATTCATCTAACCTAAAACAAAGCTAAATAAAGATAAAAATTTACCTAAAATAGTAATCCTGTAATAGACATATACTACTTCCTAAAAACACTCATAACTTGCTCAAAGCACATCCAAATCATGTGATCTTTGGCCTGTTAGATAGGTAATTGAAAAACGTTTCTAATAGTACCAAAAACATGCCAAACAGATGAGATTCGATGCCGAAAAAGTAGGCTACAAATAAATGACGAAAATAAAAAGTAAATAATAAAAAAAAAGTCGCCAATGTCTGTGACCCATGCTAGAGTCCCCGCCATCAGTCTCGTCCACGTCTACGCTTGTAAACCTTGAATCGCCCATTGTTGATGTCCCCATCAACGAGGTTTGGTATCTTTGGGAGGAAGAATCACTCAGGTTAAGGTGGTTCTTTCTAATATATCCCTATTTATTTTCTGTCGGTCTTGAGATGCCCTATTAGTTGGATTAACTGGATTGAACAGATTCAGAGGAACTTCCTATGGGGCGGAAACGATGTAATAAAGATCCATTTTGTTAACTGGGGAGATATGTGCAAACCGATCAAGGATGGAGGTTTGAGTATTCAAGTATGAACAATTCTCTTTTGGGAAATGGATTTGGAGATTTGGGGAGGAAAGCAATCATCTGTGGGCCAGGATTATCGAGAGCAAATATGGTGTCCTCCCTGGCAACTGGATATGAGACGATCGCTTCAAATATCGTGGTTTGATGGCTTGGAGTGATATATTGAAGATAAAACACAAATTTGAAGAGGGGATTGGATTCAGAGTTTACTCAAGGGATCGAATCAAGCTCTGGCACGATAAATTGTGTGAAGAAGGGATAGTTCTGTCGGTATTATTTCCTAATCTTTATGCGATGGCCTCAGATAAGAACGCTTTTGTCATGGGATGTTTCTAGTGGGAGTACGACATGCTATCTTGGACAAAAAGTTTAGAAGCAATTTCATTGACTGGGAGATTGATGGCATGGCTTGGTTTTTTAACCTTTTGGGATCTCTCTATATCAAAAGGTCAGGAAAAAACAAGAGGGTTTTGGATCTGGAGTTCGCTTGTGGCTTTCTTATTAAATCCTTTTTCCAAAATCTTGTCCATAATATCTCTACTTCTCAATTGGCCAGAGTATGGAGCATTCTAGCTCCTCCTAGAGTCTGTTTGTTTGGTTGGACAGCTCTCCAAAACAAGATTCTGACAGTGGATTTCCTTCGGAATCGATAGATGTTAATCATTGATCATTGCCCATGCGTTAGGTAGATGAGTCAGTTGACCATTTTTTTATCCATGGTAGGGTGGCCTGTGAGATCTGGTGTCGTATTCTTGCGAGATTAGGCATTCGGGTCTTTTCAGCTCGCTTGATCGACCTCCTTGATTGTTGGTCCTTCAATCCGTGAAGGATCAGTGAGATAATTTTGTGGTAAGTAGTCGTGGTGGCATCGTGCACCGAGCCTTGACGCAACGGTAAGGTTGCTCCATTGTGACCTAGTGGTCACAGGTTCGAGTCACGGAAACAGCCTCTCTGCAAAGCAGGGGTCAGCTACGTACGTCTAGCCCTTCCCAAAAGTCCGCATTATTTGTTTATGAAAGTCATCTCCCTCTCCATAGCCTCAGTCAAAATTCTTCCTCGTTTCAGATTTATTTCTAAGATTGACTCATAGAGGTGCTACTTGAGATTTGTACTAGCGGCGTCAAGAAGGAGCTTGCCTGCCCCCTATGGACTCCTTATCAAGGCCTGTTAAAATTCAATTTTGATGGTTTCTAGTTTGGGTAATCTAGGGTCAATCAGGGTTGGAGGAGTCGGATTGGGAGATGACTAGGTGAGCTTATTCTAGGTAGATTGGGATTGCATATTTTAATGAAGTAGAATTAAGAGCGGTCTTAGAATGTATCAAAATCTCAGAGGTGAGTGTCCTAAGAAGCTTGATCGTCGAGGGAAACTTGCTTAATGTGATTTCGTGGATGGATGGTAGCCATCCCCATCTTTGGAGATTCGACGATTTGAGCAAGGAGATTTAGGAGAGAATGAATCGAGGGCTTCCATGTTAAGTGTCACCATGTGAAAAGATCATCAATTGGTGATCCGGATAGCCTTTCCAAGCAGGTGTAGGAAAGGCTGCTTTGTAGATCTTTGATTTCTTGCCTCCCTGTTAGCCAATGCTCTTTTCTTTTACTGTATCTGTTTTTCATGTAGCTTTCACCATCTCGGTCGTGAGCCTTTACTATTTTCTCTAATAAAACTTCTATTCTCCATTCAAAAAAAAAAAAATGAAAAAACATAGTAATATATTAGAATCACTGTTTATACCAAGGTTGCCAAGGCGGGAATCGAAAGCGGGATTCGATTCGGGATTCGAAAGCGGGAATCGAAGGCTCCTGGGATGGTTGGAAGCGAGAATCGTGGGTTTGCCAGAGAGTCGATGGAGATTCGTCGGGGATTCGCCGAGGAATCGCTGAGAGTCGCTGGGGAGTTGGGATTCGCTAGAGATTCGCAGGAAATCGCCTGGGAATCAGGGTTCCTATAAAGTGGGAATCGGGGTTTTCATAAATTGGGAATCGGGGTTCCCCAGAATCGGGGATTCGAATCGAATCACGGTTCGGATTCGCAAATCCCCAACTCCAGGTACGAACCCTGCTTCTCTGGTTTATACGTCAAATCTTTTTATGTTGGCTTGGAGCAAGCACAGAGGCAAATTCTCAGAAGGCATGAAGAAAGAGGGCATGAAAATGAAGACGGTTAGAAATTACTACTTTTGATGTACTTTACTTTTGAAAGATTTATATGAAGATAGTTAAAAATTACTATTTTTTATGTACTTGAATTTTGAAAGACATATGATGAAAATATTATATCAACGCTCCCACGGCGCTCCCAACCTTAGACTAGACCCCCATGCTTCCCCGCCCCCGCCCCCGCACCCGCTTCATGCTTCTATGGTTAGGGCTGAAAAGAATGTTAGGGTTAGGGTTGAAGGAATGGGAATGGGGACGGTGTTTTGTTAGAAATGGAAGAGTTGGTTAGGGTTTGGGATTTGGGAATGGAGAATGGAGAATGAGATTTGGGGATGGATTTTTGTTAGAAATGGAGGAGTGAGTTAGGGTTTGGGATTTGGGGATGGAGAATGGGATTTGGGGATGGATTTTTGTTAGGTGAGAAACTAGAGTGGAGGAAAAATAGGTGGGGTGGGTTTTGCACAAGATGGGTTATGGCAAGGAGGTTGCGCAATAGGTGGGGTGGGTTTTGGAGATTGCGCAAGGTGGAGAGATGGGTTGTTGTGTTACGGATTGGTGGGTGGCGGGAGTGGTAATGTTCTCCAAGGTTGGTCCCTAAGGCATCGGAAACCCTAGGGCTCTGATACCATGTTGCGTGGAAGATCGGAGAAGAGAATAGAGAAAATGACAGTGAAAGCCATCTCCCCCTCACTAATATATATATATATATATATATGAGGAAAATGATTGTGAGCTTGAAGCTCATATTGCTTATATGAGCTTGAGGGCCCAAACACATGTGGGCACACATTGTTAGGATGATCTAAAGCATTCATTTGAAAGGCCCTTACATAGATAGCATGTGTACAAAAAATCAGCTCCATAGGATCATCCTAACCCATCCAAAAGTGGAGGGCAAAATGGACAGACAATGTTTGCCACAAATCTGCCCATTTTTGCCCTCTGCTTTTGGACGGGTTAGGATGATCCAATGGAGCTGATTTTTGGTACACACCCTATCTATGATGGGGCCTTGCAAATGGATGGTTTGGATCACCACAAAAAACGTGGGACCCATGTGTTTTGGCCCTCAAGCTCATATAAGCTATATGAGCTTCAAGCTCACAATCATTTTCCTCTCTCTCTCTCTCTCTCTCTCTCTCTTTCTATATATATATATATATATATATATATATATATATATATATATATATATATATATATATATATATATATATAGAAAGAGAGAGAGAGAGAGAGAGAGAGAGAGAGGAAACTGTTGGTGCGCTTAAGCTCACCAAGCTTATGGTGCGCTTAAGCGCCCAATCACATGGGGGCCCACTTTGTTAGGATGATCCAAAGCATTCATTTGAAAGGCCCTTACATAGATGGGGGGTGTACCAAAAATCAGCTCCATAGAATCATCCTAACCCATCCATTTGTGGATGTCAAAATGGACAGACCTTGTTTGTCCACAAATGGAGGGTTAGGATGATCCTATGGAGCTGATTTTTGGTACACCCCCTATCTACGATACGGCCTTGCAAATGAATGGTTTGGATCACCACAGAAAATGTGGGACCCATGTGATTGGGCGCTTAAGCGCACCATAAGGTTGGTGAGCTTAAGCGCACCAATAGTTTCCTCACATATATATATATATATATATATATATATAGAGAGAGAGAGAGAGAGAGAGAGAGAAAACGGTTTCTACACACATGTGTAGATAAGTTATCTACACACTAGCTTAAAATATAGTGGAGGGCATATTGTTTGGGTAATCCAAACCATTCATTTGATTGGCCCTCACATAGATAGGGTGTCCATAAAAAATCAGCTCCATTGGATCATCCCAACCCTACGATTTGTGGAGGTAAAATGGACGTGTATAAACCTTCACAAATTTGTCCATTTTTTACCTCCACAAATCATAGGGTTGGGATGATCCTATGGAGCTGATTTTTTGTAGACACCCTATCTATGTGAGGGCCAATCAAATGAATGGTTTGGATCACCCAAACAATGTGGGCCTCCACTGTATTTTAAGCTAGTGTGTAGATAACTTATCTACACATGTGTGTAGAAACCATTTTCTCATATATATATATATATATATATATATATATGAGGAAAGTGAAGCTACAACGCCGGCTTAAAATACAATGGGCCCACATTGTTTTGGTGATCCAAAACATTCATTTGATAAGCCCTCACATTGATAGGGTGTGCCCCAAAAATCAGCTAGGTAGGATCATCCCAACCCTACGATTTGTGGAGGCAAAAATGACCATTCTATTTTAAGCCGGTGGTGTAGCTTCACTTTCCTCTATATATATATATATATATATATATATATATAGAGAGAGAGAGCTCCCTGCGCTTTAGTGGCTTATAAAGCCTCCCATTCATCCTTTTTGTGGACCCGCAAAGGTGGACCCACTATACGAACCAATGTGAGGCTTTATAAGCCACTAAAGCGCAGGGAAGCTCCCTGCGCTGCAGCGCAGGAACGCTTTTCTCTCTCTCACACACACACACGTGCGTGCGTGTGAATACAATGACTAAAATACCCTTTAGTACATACACTGTATCTAACAAACATGACAGTCATAGCCCTCTGTAAATGTGGCTGTGTTTGGTGAAGGAGTGTGTTGATTTGATGTGCTGCTACCATGTAGCATAATGGTTTTACGTCCATGCCGAACGCTGATCCTGTCCAGAAGATCAAGGCATGCAAATAATCAATATTAAATTTCTACATAGGACATCATTACCATTGGCCTCGATCAAGGGGCTAGGGTCATTTGATCACTGTGGAACAAGTGGCAACGGGTCGGACTTATGATGGCCCGCAAGATGAGCAAATCTGATCAGCGTACACTTGCCATTGGGCTGTACCCATACACTGCGTGCCTAAATTAATTATGATGGCACTGCTTTCATCTTAAATCTTTCCAAGAGGAAAAAATGGATTTTGGATATATCACAAGTAATTTATGTTTCGAGTCCTTTCCAATGGACATCAAAAGAATGTACATGCGACTGGATTTAAAGCCCGTTACAATCCCTGTAAATTCAGTTTTCCGTTGTAAACTGTTCCAAAAGCGCTTAATTTTTAAGGGGAAGGGCCGTAAACTAAATTCGGCGTTTTCGATGGCAATTCATTTCCAAAAAGTATCACGATTAGGTCTTGCAAGCATTCCCTCATCCCCATCTATTTCTCTTGTCCTTTCCATCTCACCCTTTTCTCCTCTCTCCCTCGTCCGTTGGCTACACGACGTTGCAGTAGAAGAGGGAAACCTCATCTCTTATGCCCCCGCCGCTCTTTCCACATCGTCTCTCTCTGTGTGGGAATCTTCTGTCTTCTTCAGTCGATATCTAGGGTTTCTCCTTCTGTCTGAGCTTTTGCTACTGGTGCTGCCATGGGGAAAGGCGGTCGGCAGTGAGATCGTTGCTGCTGTTGAGAGAGAGGGAGAGAAAAAATCCATGGATGCATACAAGATGTTGCGGCACCCGCAATGGAGCCCAAAGAATTTGTCATCAGCTGTTCCTGTCCTCGATGTGGATGGGCTTGTTCTGCTCTTAAAGATGTTGTAATACTGGCCTTCAGAATGGATCTCTACAAAGAAATCCATGGAGCACCCGTACATTGATGAACAAGATTCTCTCTGAAAAATGACATCCCTTGATGATACCTTAGTGGTCTCGTTCTCGTTTTCTTCTCCGCGAAAGTGCTTCCCTCAAGAAATTTGGGTCTCTTTGGATGCTGTATAACATTTTGTGATCGAGGATGTTTACTTAACAAGATTTTCGATTCAAGCAAACAGGACTTAAAAGTTTCTGATCTTCAAATTGCTCCTTCCTCAAATGCACGCAAATGTCATGTTCACTAACATTTGATTTGAGTGGATAAGTTTTGGAGGTAGTGGATAGGAAGATTGGAGGGGGATTTAGTGGTTGAGGAGGTGGAGATGTTGTTGGGGTTGTTGATGAAAGATGTGCAATATCTGGATGGAAACGTGATAGTGCAGAGTTGATGGGAATTTTTAATTTTTAATTTTCTCTTTTGGAACTTGCATTTATGGTGGATATGATGTGGGGTGTAGCATCTTGTTTGTTTGTCTTTACAAACCGTTCTGGACTCAAAATCTGATTTTCAAAATCCAAAACAAGCAGGGTCTTATAAGTTCCTGTCTATTTAGATGTGCTTCGTCTATACAGTGTTTTGGCTAGTCATCCATCTCCAAATCTCTATAACTCTCTTTCAAGCAAAGAGTATTCATTAATTTCAGATTCTTGGTTGAACCCAATCCCCTACTTATCTTTATAATTGCTCTATAGAGGCTATACTTCAGTGATTTCATGTTCTTCCATTGATGTCATTCTCATCATTGGAGGAGATAAGCCTTGTCAATACAGCGCATAATATGTATGCATAATCTACACCATTCATTAAGTTGTCCCCAACATGGATACACCATGACCCGATAATCTTTTAGAAAAGATGATCCTAGCCCACTGATTTAATGGCCTTAAAAATTGATGGCTCAGGGAAGTTTGAGTTTCAAGCCGTTAAATATGGGTCATTGGATCAACTGAAAAGAAAAACTTTACATTAGAAAAGTTTACACTGTAATAGTTTTACTTGGAAAGTTTTACGGCTGTTTACTGCGATTGGAACGGACCCGTCAGAAATCAATATATGCCTTGAAATTTTGATTTAGTGGATATCTTCATCTTACTCATTTAATGCTTGACTTGTGGCTCTAATGTCATGGGTGTTTGGTATTGTTGCCTACATTTGGTATTCTGATATATTGATTTCCTAACCAGTTGGGTGTCCAATGGAGTTGTTGGTTCACCAGCATTTGCTGCCTTCGATCAAGGTATGTGTTGCTTTTCTTGCAATTGGTTTTCTCTTCAAATTAATTGTGAATGCGGAAATCATGTACAATTAATTTCTGGTACACGCCCAATGTTACATGGTAATTGATCTACTGAAGTCTTACATCTTATTTTGCAGGTTATGATGTTTTCCTTGGGAACTTACGTGGACTTATTTCTAGGGAGCATGTTGACAAGAATATCTCCTCACGGAAGTAAGTACCTATTTTATGACTTATCCGTATATTTGTGCTAACTGAAATAAATTCTGGGGTTGGGCCTGTAGCTCAATGGTTGATGCTTTGTTTCTCAACCTTAAGGTCTCAGGTTTGATCCCAGCTTACCTACCCAAAAAAAAGTTTCATAATATGATGACATCATATTGTGTTAAATCTAATGAGCAATGTTTTAGAACCATACCGAACTGGCCTGTCCAACCCAGTTCGACAAAAATCACGCACTTTTTCTGCTCGGTTTAATCAAACCAGCATAATTTTAAAAAAAGGAATGAACCACACAGTATTTTAGTTAGACCACTCGAACCATTTCAACCGGTCGGTACGGAGCTAACCCTGCGGTTCATTTATATGCTAAATTTAGCCTCTTAATTACTAAATAAGCATTAAATCTAAAAGAAGTAAAAATTAGTACTTACCATTTAGCAAGTTACCGTATTAATTAATAGAAAATCTAAATTAAGGCTTTTGATTTCATGATTTTCTTCTAACTTTATAAGTTTGAATTTAATTAGGATTTCAAATTTTAGGCTATTGTGTAGTTGTATTATCAATATAATGACTAAGTTAACTCCCCTTAGTTATCTAAGTTAGAAGTTTATTAATAAAAAATAATTAATCAACTTTTTTAGGGAAAATTATTAATTGAAAAGTTAATGTCATTCAACACATTCCTCACGTCCAACTTTCCTCGATAAAAATAAACATGGAAATTTCCATTCTTCTAACTTTAAAATTAATAGAAAATTTATGTCCAAGTTAATTATGAAGGGACAAAAAGTTTTTTCTGCTTAACCAAATTAATTAATTAACTTTGAACTTAAATTACCAAGTCACCTACCTACTTAACATATCATTCCCTTTTTTTTTTTCTTTAAATCATTTTTTTTAATTTTAAAATTCAATTGTTAATAGCATCACAGTTTAACCCAGGTTAAACCGTGGTCAGACTTGTTTGGACCAAACCGAGACTTTTTCTGGTTCGATAATCATTCCAGTTTTAACAGCATTGCTTAGGTGTAATAAGTTTGTCGCTGTTGAATTGATTTGCTTAAGATGCTCATACAAAGCAGGTATTGGAAATACTCAATCAATGAACACGGAACCCAGGATATACCTGCTATGATTGACAAGATTCATCAGCTCAAAATGTCTGAACTAAAGAGCAGCCAACCCGATTCTGATGATGAAACCAATGATCAGCCTTATAAGCTTTGCGCAATTAGCCATAGTCTAGGTGGAGCGGTAATGCTTATGTACATAATAACTCAGCAGATAGAAGAGAAGCCCCATAGACTCTCAAGGTTAATCCTATTATCACCTGCTGGCTTCCACGAAGATTCCAATATAGCCTTTTCATTAGTACAACACCTAGTTCTTGTGCTGGCTCCTATCCTGGCTCCCTTTGTGCCAGCTCTGTATATACCGACAAGGTTCTTTCGAATGCTGCTAAACAAATTGGCAAGGGACTTTCAAAACTACCCTGCTTTGGGAGGATTGGTTCAGACCCTCATGAGTTATGTTGTTGGTGGTGACAGCTCAAACTGGGTTGGGGTGATTGGGATGTCTCACTATAACATGAATGACATGCCGGGAGTATCATTATATGTTGTTCATCACTTGGCACAGATGAAGCGTGCGAGGAAATTTATAATGTATGACTTTGGGAACAAGGCAGCCAACATAGCAGCATATGGGTCGGCCTCGCCCTTGGATTTGGCAGAGTATTATGGACTTATTAATGTGCCTGTTGATTTGGTCGGCGGGCGCAAGGATAAAGTGATCCCTCCATCAATGGTTAGAAAGCATTATAAGTTGATGAAAAATGAGGGTGTGGAGGTTTCCTATAACGAGTTTGAATACGCCCACTTGGATTTCACGTTCTCGCACAGGGAAGAACTATTGGCCTATGTCATGTTGCGCTTATTGCTTGTTGCACCGGCGGTGAAGAAGAAAACAGATACTTCTCAGAAAGTTGAGTCAAACAGCAGAAGGTTAACCAAACCCAGCAGAAATTCGTCATCCCTGGCATCAGAAGAGGAGAAATCAAATACAGGAACCAGTGAGATTGAGTCTTTGGGGCATGAATAGCAGAAGAGTAGTATTTGGTGCTCTCCTACAAGCTTTTTTTTTTTGTAAGTATGTTGTACACTTGTTCTGTATATGAATTTAGATTTGTTGTATCTTTTTTATCCCATTGTAATTTTGATTTGGGTTTTCTACATCCCTACTGAGAAGATGCCCATTTCTCAGGCTTTTATATACTTTGTAAGCCAAAATAGTAAACCTTGAGGGGCTGAGTCTATATTAAAATGCTTGGGTCTTCTCCTGTGGCTTCTAAACTGTAACTAAATTTGCACCTAAAATGTGACTGGGAATTTAGGATGCACTATTGCACTTCCAAACAGACCATAACTCAAGGGGGAAGCTGATATTCCTGCTCTCTTCTGCCGCATCAACTTTTATTTTAGTATCGAATACGATATATTCGTCCCCTTTTCTTCCCTAGACAACCCCCTTGTGGTGTGAAAACAGTATTCAAAATTACACTAGAGAGAGTTGGCCAGAGGAAGAAAAAGGGGGCAATAGGGAATTAGAATCAACATCCCATTCTTTTTCTACCCATTCAGGCGTTTGGATGGCACAAATGTGCCAAAAGAGGACACCCGGAGCGGTAGAGGAATTTTTCGCAGAAAATGAAAACCCATCAACTCCCCCTCTCCCATGAACCTTAGGTGGGGCCTAACAAATTAATTATTCAGATCTTTGAAAAACGTAGGCCCCACCCATGCTTATTCTTACAACCAGTACTCTCTCCTCTCTTTGATAACCCTCAGTGTGGCTCATCAATGAATGATTTAGATCTTTGAACGCGGACACCATAAAATTTGTATTTTTTTTGTTTTGAAAAAAGGTCACTTGGGCTCACTTTGTTGGAAGATCCAAACCGTTCATTTGTTGTATCCCGATCGATGTCTTGCCCGAAAAATCATCTCCCTGAAATTATACTAATTCTTCGATCCATGGGCAGGGGCGGAGCCAGGAATTTTCTCTCACGGGGGCAAAAAATAGTTGTTATAAAATATTCAAAAATTATTATAAATTAAAGAAATTAAATTCACACTTATTCCAATTCAAATTACTTCCGATTTTAAAAACATTTATATTTTTTTGCCTACAGAAAATTCGCTCAATTTTATTCGGCGATTTTTCATGTTTTGATGTTATAGTTATAAAGATTGGATCTGCGAATTATTAGGTGAGACGAATGCTTCTAGAACATATTTATGAACCCTTTTAAAAAAAAAAACATATTTATGAAGTTGTTCGAAGAGTATTAAGAAAATTGCACGTATTTCTCTATTTAACACATATTCTTAGTAGTTAGTAAAATGTACTTATTTTTCTTAATAAATTGTAACTAAATAGTGGGCCCCGCTACATACATGGGTTTGGGTGGAGATGGTGGGCGGAGATTGTGGGCGGAACACCATGAATACATGGCATGAAATGATGGGCCCCATCCAAGCTATGCATAAGGTGGAAAAATATTCTGCAATTGGAAAAATTCCAAAACTGAGGCCAATAATGTTAAGAGTCAAATCAAATTTCAAAATTTGTTGGGTATCCATTTAGCGTGGTACCAAGACCATCTGGGCCATTGGAGGATATTTTTACAAGATCAATGGTCTTGATTTCATATACATACTTTTCCTCTTTAAACCCCCAGAATTCTTTTTTCTTCTACCGTTGATCATAAAAATTAAAAAGTGGACTTTGAAGGGCAATTTTGTAGTTATTGTTACAAAATAATGGCAGTTTATCAATTGCAAGAAAGTTAAAGGAAATTTATCTTTATCCTCCTAACTCTACCGCACAAACCCTTCCCCTGTGCTCCTAAAAGTTTGAAATTTGACTTTTTTTTTTTTTTTTTGGCAATAAAACAGATTAAGGAGTGATTTTGTATTAGAAAAGACCAACTCAAGGGGGGCTGCCCCCCTTATGATACATGTGGCACCGCCCCTGTCCATGGGGTCGTCATATTAGGTAGGATGGTTAGGGATAATTAGGGGTGCGGGTCGGGTTCGGGTTGAGGCCAACCCGAACCCAACCCGAGCAACCATTTACTCAACCCGGACCCGACCCGAGCAACCCTTTTTGCCAACCAGAGTTCAACCCGATCCGACCCGAGATTTTAAGCTTAAAAACTAAAAAAATTATTAAAATTTTCAGGTTGAACTCGGTTCGGGTTGCCCAAGCCCTCAACCCGAACCCGAACCCGACCCGAACTCAACCCGGGTTGAGAAAACCCAACCCGAACCCGACTTGAACTCAACCCAACCCGAGTTTTTTCCAGGTTGAATTGAGCCCGCCCGAGTTGCACCCCTGGGGATAATCTGATGGAGATGATTTTTGGGGCACAGCCTATTTGCGTCGAGGCTGATAACTTTTAAGTCTTCGAACAAAGTGGCTGCAATGAATTTTCTAGAAAAAATGCACATAATATAATGTATGCACATAGTTGTTATATATTAGGTGGGCCCCATGTATAGTGCATCTGTTCATAGGTGAGCATATATTTTGAAAAATATAATGAAGCCCACCTTGTTCAAACTTCGAAGATCCAAACCATTCAGTTGTTGGACCCTAATATTACTAAACTGTGTCCCAAAAATCATCTTCATTAGATGATACTAACCCTATAAAATCTAGATAAAACACACCATATGGAAATCTCCATAGATCATAGAGTTAGGATCATCCAATGGAGATGATTTTTGTGGTACAACACATTTACATTGGGGCCTAACAAACGAATGGTTTAGATTTTTAAACAAGGTGGGCAGTCTATTTAAAAAACGTGCTTGTACGTACATGTACAGACACCATATAATGCATATTTATTAGGAAATTTATTGCGGCCCACATTATTCCAATATCCAAACTGTTCATTTGAAGGGCTCCAATGTAAATAGGCCTTTCCCCAAAAATCATCTCTATATGATGATCCTAACACTCCAATTTGTAGAGGTTGATCAATGGGTTTGGATCACGGGCAACCCCTATTTACATTGGGCCCAACAAATGAACTGTTTGGATCTTTGAACTAGGTGGACCCGAGTGATTTAAAAAAAAAATGTCCACTTTCTTCCAAGTTCTAAACCATTCATTGTTGGGCCACCAAGGCTTTGTACTCAAAGAGAGAAGACAGTGAACTTGTGGTGGGATTAAGTACAGGTGGGACATACCTAGTTCAAAATTCTAAGTAATTCAATTGTTAGGCCCCACTTAATGTTCATGGGGGGAGAGAAAGAGAGAGAGAGAGAGAGAGAGAGAGAGAGATCTAGAATAGATATGTGCACCGTTGATCTTAAAAACTGACTTTCTGCCAATAATGGGAGAGAAGAAATCCAGCCACAACAGTAGAAAACTAATTCTTCTCTTGCATTATATTAAAAAAAGATACTTTTGTTCGGGGTCAAAGCCAGGGACGAGCAAACATCGAACCTCTTCTAGAATTTTGTGACCCAACACTCTCTCTCTCTCTCTCTCTCTCTCTCTCTCTCTCTCTCTCTCTGCTGTCGGCACTCGGTGCTTATAAATAAGTTTTGCGGTCGCTATCCAAACCAAGCTTCATAGTAAAGATGATTTCTTTTATTTCATTTTCAATACGTTTAAGTAAGTACATAAGCCGGAAGGAGCGGGGTACGCTTTGATAGAAAAGGAGCCCTTTGGTTGTTTATTTGTAAATTCACCGCAAAAAAGGGGTCTATCTTTTGGCATCATGCACCACCATAAGTATTTCATAAAAGGCTATCATTACCGTATCAAGACGTTTGTGTGTTTGAAGATTTTAATGGCCACTCTTCCTTGAACGGCAAGGAAGTTTCATTGGAAAAGGGTCGACTCTTCTTCCCTCTCTCACCATCGACACCACCAAAGAACTCCCATAAAAGCCAATTAACTTACCATAATAAAGGAGTCATATGGAAGCAAAAAAAAAATCCCTATTCCAATTCAAAACCCACCTTCACAACAATTCTTATGTTGGTCTACAATCGAATTCAAGCTCTCAACAAAGTAGTCTAAATCCCTCGATCTAAATCTCATCTTTGTCTGTCCCTCTCTCTCTCTTTATCCTTACTCTCACCCTCCTTCAAATCCATGCTTCCTCATCTTATACTCATTTATCTTCTTTCTCTATGGCTACTAGTAGAAAGATATTATTCCGTCTAATGGGAATTCTCTTATGGGTATGTCTCCTTTTGTGTTTGATTCAGGGGTGGACTCATTTGAGGTCTTGGAGCAATCTCTCTCATCCCACTTTGTTCTTCAACAAGAAATCATTGATTTATAACAAGGTTGAGTTCTCTTCATTCGAAATGCAAAGCAATTCCGCTCATCCCACATTGATCTTCAACAGAAAGTCATTGATGAACAAGGTTGAATTTTCTTCATCCGAAACTCAACGTCAAAACCGATCCGAATCCACGATCGTGGTGGTTCCCGAACAACCACTAGGGCTGATTAACGACACCGAGATCGATCCCCGTTACGGCGTCGAGAAGAGAAAAGTTCCGACGGGCCCAAACCCATTGCACCATTGATATTTCCTCAAAGGAGGTGTTTGTTCACATGGAGAAAATGGCTGGTGAGTGTCATATATCACTTGCATGGTCACATTCATTTTTTCAATGAAGGAGAGAAGCCAAATTAAGATCCATAAGCTCTTGAGATGTATGTTTAATGAGTAAAAATTTGTATGTAATGTGCAAACTACTGTTAAGTTTTAATTAAGTAAATGATCTTCTTCGCTTTGTTTCATTTCTTGGAACCTCTGGTTGAAGATGACAAATTAAAGGGATGATCATTTTTTTTTTATTATTCAAATTTATCTTTGGTGAAATGAGTTGGGTGTTGTTATTATTATATTTTATTCGACAAGAGTAGCTGCAACGGCACTCCACATCACGGGAAATGTAGTTTTAGCCATACGAAATGTTTTTATTAATGGTGAAGATAGTGAGTTATGTTGGAGCTATAGTTTGTATTATCTTAGGTATAGGTAGAGTGTGGGATAAGAGGCAGGAAAAAAAAATTTATTAAGCTATGGGAATGTGGTGTTGTTAGTGATGGGGTCGAATACGCTCCCCTTTTAGTGGCCATTTTCAACCTCTTTTTGTGCATCTTCACAAGCGACTGACATTACTGAAGTTAGTGGCATAGACTTCGGCAAGGGTGTCTGGAATAATGTTTATTTGACTAGAGAGAGGCCATAGCAAAAGTCATATGGCTACTTTTCATATATTAATTAAGGGTAAGGTTTTGTGCACTCTTTACTTTGTTTGTGCACTCTATACTTTGTTTGACTAGTGTCACTTAATCTTTTTTTTTTTTCTTTGATTATTTTGAGATTTCCTGATTGATTTTTAGGTGGATCTCTATCTCTCAAATAAGAGATTTTATATGAGTACTGTAAAAAAGGAAGGTACTGCCCTTGATATTTGATCCAACAGCAGCTCACTTTTTAAGAGGCTGCTGTTGGATTAAATATCAAGGGTGGTACCTTTAAAGTATGTACCACCTTGGCTCTACTTCACGGTCGGGCACCATATAATTCCTCCTCAAATAATATCATTTTATAGAAATTTATAATGACTCAATATCCACCTGGCAATTGTGCTTAGTGATGGAGGGATTGTTTATCTGATGGGACATCACATGGTGAGCTAGTGTGGGTCCAGGTCAATCAGAGAATGAATATCTTAGACATGACATGAATCATTTTAAAGACATTCAAAAGACCACTTTTTTTTTTTATCAACTTGATCTAGGGTCTAGAAATATCCAATGAGGATGGGAGGAAGGCAAATAGTCCAGACTTATAATGGCCAACAATATTCATGAACCTGATCACACTCGAGGTTTTAAATTTCTGTTTCGGGATGCATTTGGGTCCTCCCAGAAACCGAAAATTCAGCCGAAATTTCAAAATTTCGGACGAAATCTATCGAAATCAGATGAATTAATATTTTATACCATACCAAATTTCGACGAAATCTCTGAAATTTCAGGATAATATTAAATATTAAACAAAATCTTTAATTTTTCATAATATTCCTTAAATTTCGACTGGAATTTTGGGGAAAACGAAATTTCGGTCGAAATTTTGTAACGTTTCGACTTTACACATTTTAGAACCTTGATCACACTACGATGACCGGTTTCCTCAACAAAAGTCATGATAATTCAAAAAGATTTTCTCTATACATCTCATTTAAAAAATGTTCGTTCGATCGGTATCATCATTGTAGAATCAAAACCAATGTTCAGCCTCATACCAAGCAGCTAAGAAAATAAGGTGTAAAATGCCCTTGCTGGTGACACATCTTATTTCAAAAAACTTCAATAGAAGGTAAAGGATAATTTGTACCGGAGTCACTAGTTTGTACCTATGTCACATGTTTGGTAGGTTCGCTTAGTTCAGGTTCAGGTTCGCAGTTTGCCACTTCTGACAGAACCCGGTTTGTTAGGGGTAGGTTTTGTTTTTAGTTTGTTTTGCTCCAAATCTGCCATTAGTTTTACTTAAGAAAACCATTCAAATCCTCATTAAATCATTTGTATAAATAAGAGGTGGGAGTTAAGACAAGTGGGAAGTAAAAAAAAAAAATGTATTAGAGTTAGAAATAAGAAAGAAGAAGCCAAAAGCTAAAACGACAATATCAGTTGTAAAACATTAGCCTACCTTTTGTTGATGCCGAAAAATGGACTCGAGCATTGGGAAAAAGCTGTTACCGAGCTCGGCGGCTTGGGACAACCTGTGAGCACATAGAGAACTCATTAGAGGCTTAGAGGGCATGGAGTTTGGACTCCGGGAGACCCTCCGTCGCTCAAGTCAGAACAGAACACCAAACAGGAGAACCGAGGATTAAGGATAGTAAGAGCTAGAGGAGAAATTGAGAGTGGGTTGTGAGATGCATACATTGGAGTTTGGTCACCTCTTTATAGATTTGGAGTCCTAGGCAGTTTAAGAAACTTGCCCTAGTTGGAGTCCCTAGTTGGAGTCTTTCCAGTTGGCCGACTTCCCTATGAAATCGGTTTCCATATTTATCCTTGTCATCGGCACAATAGTCATTCATTCGAGGCTCGGTTTCTAATATTAGGGCTTTAGGGAAAGGTGCAAAGTGGGCTTTGGGGAGAGGTGCGAAGTGGGCTTTGGTTAAGACTCCGAGCACTAGCAGAGCCACATGTCGAGCTTCAACTGGTGGTCAGATTTTTACCCCAACAACACCTTTCATGCTGGTTTGTATTTCTGTACTTATGGTAAATTATTGCAACCTATAATGAGCATAGGCTTGCATGAATGGTTCGCAATATGACATATCATCGAGCAAATTAGGTTGGTCCTCCGCTTCTCATGTGGTGTCTTGAATAAGCCATTTTTGCAGAGCCCATCATAGATAGATGGGCCATTACACAATAAGGGTGCAACTTGGATCAGGTCGGGTTGAGCTTTTGCTTAAAAAATAAATTCACTCCTAATTACTCAAAAGAAAACGATATAAAGACCTGCTTATTAATCTAAGGTACGTCCACCTCTCATGCCCAATCGTATATCCTGAATATCTTAAGGTGGACCATAAGGGTAACATGGCTCAAGCCATGGTGACCCTGCTACGTTCCCCGTTCCACGCCTATGGGTGTTGGCATACCACATTGCTTCATGTGTTAAAATCAGATCTGTTTGCAATCATAGAGTCCCATATATTGATTTCATAAGCATGATGAAAATGAGACTGATCATGGGTTTGTTGGGATGTGATTTTTACCTGACCAAGAAAGACCATTCTCTTTTAATTGAATTATTAAAGGGGTTTGTACCTATAAATCAATGATTTGTAAAATATATAGAGATTAGTCATCAAGAATCATGCTTTAGCCAAATGTTTAATATTTAAAAAAAAAATGTTTTCAAGAAAGCCCCTAAATGTGGATCATATTAGCATACAATAGATACTAAACTCTTTTTTTTTACCAAAAATACCCTTCGTGTGATTGAAGACACAACTCTTTTTTGTTCAGAATTTTTTGGTTGTTGTATCCCTATAAACTTTGTATAGACACCCCACATTTTGCCTACATTTCCAACATTTTATATGTAGGATAAAAAGCATGCCCAAAAATAATAATTAGGCATGAAGAAGAATAGGATGTATCCGAAAGGTACTCGATAGGTTTGGGGAAACCAAACCAAAAGTAATTTTTCAAAACCAACGGCTGAGACCCACAAGTTTGACACAAAGGACTCTTGGAAAGGATAGTGAGGATTGATTCATCTGATAAAATGACCATAGACCGATTAAAGAGAAAATCAAGCACATGAGAAAGATAAATCATCAAGGGCACATGATAGGGCCAAGCTTTTGTTGGTGGTAATGTCAAGAGAATAGAATTTGTAGAGTTGCTTCAAGGCGCGTAAACGCTTTCTTTAACACAAATTTTGCCCCCACCAATTGTTTGATGACGTTTTGCACAAGCGAAATCAAACCCAAAACGCCTTTCAAGAACTTCAAGCCTTAGCGAAAAACACTAAAATTGTTTATGCAGAAAACAGTGTTTAGTGCACTGCTTTATAAAAACTAAAATAAAAAACAAGAGAGAAGGGATTGAGAGAAAAGCTACAGCAATAACTGTTTTCTGTGTATTCAAAAGACAGATTTATGCTCTTTTTATAGAGCATTTGATGTCTATTCATTAAGAGAAACATCTCCTCAAGACATCCATTGGATTGTTTTGAATAATGACCATTCGATCGCATCTCTTTACGATCTAAGTGCTTTGGATCATCCACAAAGTGTCCCTTGTGTTTAAAAATCATCCATGACTGTTGGGAAGCAAAAGACATGAAAGAAGGTTGAAGACGGAAGTGAAAAGCCATGTCCAATTTCTCCCAACGGATAGATTTTCGAACCGCCGCGATCGACCGGGCTACCGCAGTCTCCTCTCGACATGCTTCTGGTCTTTTTTATTTTTTCCGATCCAAAGAACCGCGGTTGACCAGGCTAGCCCAAACCTTTCTGGAAATTGATTATGTTTTCAGAATCCAATCCGCGGTCGCCCGGGAACTTCCGGTCGACCGGCCCTATCTGAAAATTATTTTTTTCTATTTTAAATATCACTTGTAAAAATCCTTTTAATTTTCAATACTATTTTGAAAATCTCTAACAATCCCCCCACCATTTTCAAAATGAAAATAACTTTCTCATCAGGCTTGGAAACCTTATGCATAAATGAAGATATCTCTCGATTTGAACCTTCACTTAGTGAAAATACATCAAAGTTAGCCAGAATTACATAGCAGACGTATCTTTGAACTAGCTATTCTATTTGACTAACCGGACACATCTTCACACATAAGATTTCGTCTTTATAAGCAGTTTCTAAGAGCCGACACATGTATTGGCCTTTTGTCTATATCTTGGTTTCACGAGTACTCTAGAGACTAGCCAAGTCTCATAGGAAGCGGCACCACTCCCACACTCACATAGGTAGACTTATTAAGCGTGTCCCTGTAACTAAAGCACTCCAACACTATGTTATAAGTCTATTAAGAGCTCATTTGCTCATCCTTACCCTTATAAACATTACATGTACCAAGTCTATCAGTGCTTGCAATCAGGAACGAAGCTAGGAATTTGCTCTAGGGGGGCAAAGTTGCAAAGAAGGTTGTTATAGCATGTTGAGGCCCACCATTCTACACTTCATGTTTGATAGGTAGGGCCCACCATCTCCCCCTAACCGATGCATAAGGTGGAACCCACATTTTACACCTCAAATTTTGATGTAGTAGGGCCCACTATGCATTGCCCAAGAATATTGGTGATTTAATAAATTCCAAGACCCCCAAGAGGATCACTTTCTACTTTGAAAATCCCAATAATATTCGAGATTTTATATTTTGCGTGCACGTAAAGTCAAGCATTTTTCAAAAAATACTATGGGGCCCACTTCATACGATGATCCAAACCGTTCATTTATTGGGCCACAACATAAATAGGTTGCATCACGTAAATCATCTCCATAGGATGATCCTAACCATTCAATCTATAAAGGTTTCTATAGCGGGCAATCCCATTATAGATCGGAGGGTTAGGATCATCCTATGGAGATTATTTACAGGGTGCAGGCGTGCAACCTACTTATATCGTGCGCAACAAATGAACAGTTTGGATCATCTTATGAATTGGGCCCTACTTTTTAAAAAATACTTGACTTTACATTCATACAACATATAAAATCTCATAATTAACTAGTAGAGTTTTCATATGTATAGTCCAGTATTTTTCAAAAAGTATTGTCCAGGCCATGCCATAGGATGATCCAAACCGTCCATTTGATGGGCCACAACGTTAATAGGCTGTGCCCAAAAATTCATTTACATGGGACGATCCTAGCCCTCTAATATATATAGAGGTGTACATCATATTATGTTCCCACATAAATGAATTTTTGGGCACGACCTATTTTCGTCTTGGCACATCAAATGGATGGTTTAGATCATCCTGTGGTGCAGCCCGTACAATACAATTTTTCTAATACGGGCTTACACCATGTAAAATCTTGTGACTCCCTTAATCAAATGGACGGCTTTGATCGTCTTGTTGTGTACTATTTTTCAAATACAGGCCTACATCATATACAATCATGCAGATAAGGTGCCATTCCCCTCAGCAAATCAGTTGAAACAAGAGAGGGGGCATTGATTGATATTGAGAGAGAGAGAGAGAGATATAGAGGGGTTATCTAGGTGGAAAAAGGGCATTAATAGGTGACAAAATCCTATAATATATGGAAGATTCTGGATAGAGTTAATCTAGGAGGAAAAAGGCATTAATTTGGTTGGCAAAATCCTATAAGATAGGGAAGATTCTGGATTTTCATAGAAGAGGGGCAACTTTATGAAAAACTCTTAATCCTATAGATTTTGAAAATTTTCTAGATTTCAGGGGGGGAATTGCCCCCTGGACCTCCTTGGCTTTGTCCCTGTTTGCAATCACTCCATACGATGTACTTGGAGTCATTGAACTCGAGACTTGATGTTTTTTCAAGTGTTGAGTCGATTTTCCATCATTTGTGACTATTGGTTAATGGCTTTAACCCCATCCCTACTAATGTTTTACACATCAGATCTCTTACAAGAGCTTTAGTCAAAGGATCAGCCAAATTTTGGCTTGATCTCACATAATCAATGGTTACAACCCCATTGGTCAATAACTCTCTTATAGTAAGTACTATGTTTAAGTCCTATATGTTTGGACTTACCATTATAAGCATGATTATATGCTCTTGATAGTGTGGCTTGACTATCACAATGAACATAAATCGATGGCGTTGGTTCAGGCCATAACGGAATTTCCAATAAGGAATTCCTAAGCGATTCTACATCTTTACAACATGCAGCCAAGGCTATAAATTATGCTTCCATAGTAGAAGTAGTATAGCATGTTTGCTTTTTAGAGGCCCAGGAGACGGCTCTCCCACCAAGAGTGAAAATCCACCCACTGGTTGAAGCATGGTCTATACACTCAGTTATCCAACTAGTATCTATGTATCCTTCTATCACTATTGGATATCCACTATAACATAAACCATATTCCATAGTCCTCTTTAAGTATCTAAATATTCTATATATTGCATTCCAATGCGCAAAACCAGGACTACTGGTAAACCTACTAAGTTTACCTACTGCAAAAGCTATATCTGGTCTAGTACATGTCATAGCATACATGAGACTACCAATAGCACTAGCATACTCTAGTTGGAAAATGATCCTACCATGATTAGGATATAGCCTCCCACTAGAATCAATAGGTGTTGAAACAGGTGAACACTCAAAATGATTGAACTTTTTTAGCACCTTTTCTATGTAATGAGATTGGGTTAGAATCAAACCATTGTCATTCCTTATGATTCTTATTCCCAAGATTAGATCTGCTTCACCCATGTCTTTCATATCAAAATTTTGAGACAAAAATGATTTAGTACTTTGAATATATGCAATATCTGTACTAAATATTAACATGTTATCAACATATAGACATATTATAACACCTTTATTACCTTCAAATTTACTATAAATACACTTACCTGACTCGTGTATTCTATAGCCATTTGACACTAAAACTTTATCGAATCTTTCATGTCATTGCTTAGGGGCTTGCTTAAGGCCATACAAAGATTTGATTAGTTTATAAACATTATGCTCTTGTCCTGATAGTATGAAACATTCTTTTTGTTCCATGTATACTTCTTCATCCAATTCATCATTCAAGAATGCAGTTTTAACATCCATTTGGTGACTATGAAGTTTGTATATGGAAGCAAGAGCTATCAAGACTCTAATGGTAAAAATCCTAGCAACTGGTGAATATGTGTCAAAGTAATCAATACCGGATTTTTGTGTTAGCCCTTTGGCAACTAGTCTTGCCTTAAACTTCTCTATTGATCCATCTACTCTCATCTTCTTCTTGAAGATCCACTTACAACATATTGGTTTTGACCCAGGTGGTAGGTCAACTAACATACAAGTCTTATTTCCCATTATAGAATCCATTTCATCATTAATTGCTTCATTCCAAAAGACAACATCTTATGACTTTACGGCTTCTACATAGGTTTGAGGATCACTTTCTATGTTTAAGTCTAACATGATCGAAGTATGAAGTTTTTCTCTTGTTCCTTCTACTGGATAAGTAACAAAGTTAGGACCAAAACTCTTTTCTTTTCGATTTCTTTTACTTCTTCTTATATCACTAGTTTCACCGACTTCTTTTTGAAGTTCTAGAGGGGGTTCCATGGAAGTACTAGACTCAACTTCCTTTGGAATAGAAGTAAATCTATTTCATAGAAAATAGCATCTCTTGACTCAACTATAGTGTTTACCTCAAGAAAATCATTGGGTTCTATCAATAGAAATCTATAGGCCTTACTATGAATGGCATATCCTAAGAAAATACCTTCAATACCCTTCTCTCCTAACTTTCTTAACTTTGACTTAGGGACTTTAACTATAGCCCTACAACTCCAAACTTTAAAGTAACTTAAGTTTAGTTTTCTGTTCTTCCAAAACTTATAAGGGGTTATATTAGAATTCTTACTTGAAACTCTATTCAAGATGTGACAAGCCGTAAGTAAGGCTTCACCCCAAAAACTCTTGTTTAAACTAGAATTTACAAGCATTACATTTACCATTTCAATTAAAGTCATATTTTTCCTTTCAGCTACTCCATTTTGCTGTGGAGTATAAGGGGCAGTAGTTTCATGAATAATGCCTTCCGATTCACAAAAATCAAGAAAGTAATATTCACTACCCCTATCGGATCTTAAACACTTAATATTTGATCCACATTGGTTTTCAACTTCAGTTTTATATACTTTAAACTTTTGTAAAACCTCATTTTTGTGACTAAGGAGATATACATAACAGTACTTTGAATGGTCATCAATAAAAGTGACAAAGTACTTTTTGCCTCATTTAGTGGGGACACTATGTATATCACACATATCACTATGAACAAGGTCTAACAAGTTATTATTCCTATACACTTTAGGAAATGACTTTGTAATGATCTTAGTTTGCATGCATATTTTGCATTTATCTACCAAGTCATGTTGATACTTAGGAATCAATTCTAATTTAACCATATCATTCATTTTCTTAGCATTAACATGTCCTAATCGACTATGCCATAAAGATAAAGAAGAATCAACAACATAAGTAAACATATTCACTTTATTAATATTCAACTTAAACATTCCTTCATACATATATCCCCTCCCTACAAAGGTACCCCCTTTAGAAAGAATAAATTTGTCAGATTCAAATACAAGTTTGAAGCCATTCTTGTTAAGAATGCTTCCAGACATCAAATTCTTTCTAACTTCTAGTACATGATAGACATTGGTTAGATTGTGACATTTGCCAGATGTGAATTCAAGTTCCACCTTTCCTTTTTCTTTGACTTCTGCTGTCGACGAATTGCCCATATAGAGTACACTTCCATCTTCAACTATTTCGTAGGTTGAAAAGAGATTCCTGTCTATGCAGACATGCACCGTCGCGCCTGAGTCAATCCATCAATCATTGCCATCTTCAAGCACATTTTCCTCTAAAATCATGGCCACAAACTTTTCTTTGTCTGTTGGTGCACCCGACTTCTTATCTTTAAGAACAAGGCACTCACTTTTGTAATAGCCAGGTTTGCCATAATTGAAACAAGCCCATTTTCTTCTCTTGTTCTTATTGAACTTCTTTTCGAGATTCTTATTTCTCTTCTGATTGCCTTTCCCTTGTTGGTTCGAGTCCTTTACATTTTTCACCAAATAGATTTTAGAGGATAAATGTTCATGCTCTTCTTTGTTATCTCTTATCCTTGACTCTTCCTCAATCCTGAGGCATTGAGCCAAATCTTCAAGAGACATTTTCTCTTTCTTGTGCTTAAGACTTTTTCTAAAGTCTTTCCAAGTTGGTGGAAGTTTATCAATTATCGAAGGTACAATGAAAGAGTCATCAAGAAGAATGCCTTGCAAATGTATTTGACTTACTATATGTTGAATTTTATGTAACTGATCAATGACTGATCTATCATTTACCATGCGGAAATTCAAAAACTGACTTACAGTAAACTTCTTGCTACTTGCATCTTCCGCCATGTATTTGGTTTCAAGTACAGTCCAAATCTCACTTGCCGATCCCATAATGTGGTTATGTCGAAAAGTGTATCCGACATAGTGTTGAGGATGTGTCATTTGCAGATGTAGTCATCTTGTTCTCATTTCAGCCTTGCACGAGCCTGCGCTAGAGTCTCATTTTCAACTGCCACCGGCTTTGGGGTTGTGAGAACACGAACCACTTTGAGTGAAGTGAGAATGAAGTGCAACTTCTTCTGCCACCGCTTGAAACTCTCTTTGTCAAAACGTTCAAGTTTGACGAATCGAAAACAACACCATTTAAGCACTCAAAAACAACGAGAGAAATTTGTCTTAAGATTGTTGGTGGGAATGTCGAGAGAATAGAATTTGTAGAATTGCTTCAAGGCGCGTAATCGCTTTCCTTCAGACAAATTTCGCCCCCACCAATTTTGTGCAAAGGGGATCCGCGAATTGCCTCTAAGATACAATGAAGCCTTGTAGGAAGATTTTATAAATGTTTGATGACGCTTTGCACAAGCAGAATCAAACCCAAAACGCCTTTCAAGAACTTCATGCCTTAGAGAAAAACACAAACTGTTTCTGTAGAAAACAGTGTTTAGTGCACTGCTTTATGAAAACTAAAATGAAAAACAAGAGAGAAGGGGATTGAGAGAGAAAAGCTACAGCAATAACTGTTTTTCTGTGTATTCAAAAGACAGATTTATGCTATTTTTATAGAGCATTTGATGTCTATTCATTAAGATAAACATATCTTCAAGACATCCCTTGGATTGGTTTGAATAATGACCATTCGATCGCCGATTTAAGTGTTTTGGATCATCCACAAAGTGTCCCTGGTGTTTAAAAATCATCCATGACTGTTGGGAAGCAAAAGACATGAAAGAAAGTTGAAAACGGAAGTGAAAAGCCATGTTCAATTTCTCCCAACGGATAGATTTTCGAACCGCCACGGTCGATCGGGCTACCGCAGTCGCCCGCCGACATGCTTCTGGTCTTTTTATTTTTTTCCGATCCAAAGAACAGCGGTCGACCGGGCTACTCGCGGTCGCCCGCCCAAACCTTTCTGGAAATTGATTATGTTTCTAGAAACCAATCCGCGGTCGCCCGGGAACCCCTGGTCGACCGGCCCTGTTTGAAAAAAAAAATTCTATTTTAAATATAACTTGTAAAAATCCTTTTAATTTTCAATACCATTTTGAAAATCTCTAATAGCTTTCGGTTAAACATGAAAAAAAAAATCAATGAAAATGGGAGTTTTACAGAATTTGCAATGAGAAAAGCTGAAAAGGGTATTCTGGTTATTTTCTATTTATTTCTCATCTTCAATGAGATAACATATTTCGGTTATTTTCCATGACATAGGGCATTTTGATAATTTTCCTTGACATAAAAGTATATTTAGGATTGTTTCCTTTTCTAGATATTATTTATACTTTTATCATATTCCATGAGATAAGGGTGTTTTGATCATTTTTCTTGATTGGTATTTTATGAGTTTTTTCTTTTAAAATAAGTTTTTTTGTCTTTCAATTTTCTCATTTTTCATGAGATAAGGGTATATGGGTCACTTTTTCGTGAGGGGAAAGAGCTGCTAATTATAACTTTGAAGTTCTAACCGTTTGAGAAGGATTCTTGGGTGAGCGTTAACTAGAGAATGGTTGAGCTGTGTTTCTCAACCTTGAGGTCTCTGGTTCGATCTCGGCTTACTAATACACACACACATAGTTTGGCTTTGGCAGAGTCTTTGGGTTTAAATCTCGGACCTTCCAACTAACTCGATCGTGTTTTCAGAGTGGAAGCTAATAGTCGGACTGAGACTAAGGCGATACTCCTGAAGTTCCCTGGACTTCCCAAAGGTCCAACATGAATAAATACCCTATGAGCGTGATTTATGTATGGAATGAGATAAAAATGATTATATAAAATGGCAAGTATGCCCATTTTCAAGGATACAATTTTAGAAAATCATCATCTCAACCACTATTTCCATCAACTACGGAAGACTAGCGTCGCCTGGTGTCTCACTGCCCATCCAACATGACACAAGAGAGGCCTAAGAGGATAAGGTAGTCTGTGAGCCAAAAAAATGGATCTAATTAAAATCTAGGGAACTCTCTTTTCACTGACCAAACTCTCCTCCAGTGTCGCATTGTGTCACGCCCCCGACCGCGGGGCACGTGACAGGCGTCGCACGCTTACTAGGCGAATCTGGCAAGCGTGCAAGGTTATTGAACGTGTAATCATTCCAGATAAGCATGGTAATGGACATAATATCCACAGACATGTAAAAAAGATGCAAGTAGATAACTTATCTACTCCGTCAACTTAAAATAGAGTGGGGGCCCACATTGTTTGGGTGATGCAAACCATTAATTTGATGGGCCCTCACATAGATAGGATGTGCCCAAGAAATCAGCTCCATAGGATCATCCCAACTAAGGGTGTCAATTTTGGCTCGGGCTCAGAAGCTCGCTTGAGCTCGGCTCGAATCCTTAACGAGCCGAGCTAGGCCAGGCTCGGCTCGGCTCGGCTTGTTAAGGCTCGTTAAGATTTTAATATATTTAAATATATATATTATATATTAATATACACACTAAAAGGGTTGTCCAAGGAGTGAAAGGGGGAGGCAAAATATGTCACTTTTTTTTTTGGAACCCCATTTGTTACTTGGACCACCCCCCCCGTAGTGTAAAAAGAGTGGTCAAATTAAACTAAATAGGGTTGTCCAGGGAAGATCAGGGGTGTGAACTTAATATAACCCGAGCTCGATAAGGCTCGCGAGCCTGGCCGAGCCTGACCAAGCTGAGCCGAGCCGAGCCCGAGGGAGCTTTGAGCTTAACGAGCCGAGCGTCGGACGCTCGTTTCCACCCTTAATCCCAACCCTTGGATTTGTGGAGGTTAAAATGGACGGGTATAAACTCTTTTCTCCGTATAATTCCTCTGCAAAAAGAAGATGAAAAACCCTACTCGTACAAAGAAAGAGGGCGTAGTGAAAGAACATATCTTTGTGATAATCCCTAGAAGGTGAGAACAAGCAGAAAATCTAGCAGAAAATGAAATCTATAAACGGATCAGTCGTCTCTTCCAATCCCATCTCTCTCAAAACAGCCACTCGCACTATCTCTCGTTCCGTCTCCACCGAAACCGGAGCTTCACAAGCCGTTTCGGCCTACCTGGAACGCTCTTCCGTTTCCTTCAATGACCTTCTCCGATTCCATCAAGAAATGAAAACCCTGAATAAATCTAAACGCAAGCACAGAGAAAATACCTTCTTCGAAACGGTCAAAAACTGGTCAATTGATCAAAAGGCACAGCATAGGAAGAAGAAGAGGAGAAAAAACCAGGGCCACGATTAACCACTGATAATTTGATGCAACGGTGTGTTTCGAAGAAAAAAAGGGTTTTTTTTTTGTTTTTTGTTTTTTTTTGCATATGCTTCTTATCATCATTTTTCTGTAATTGAATGGAAGTGACTACAGATTGTCACATTGATGTTTTCTTTATCTTGCAAATTAGAAAGGAATTGTTCTTGCTTTTAAGCCCAATTTTGATTAAAAGAAAGGGAAAAATACAGATACACCCCCTCTAATTTCTGACACATTCAACTCTAAAACTTTCAAAACATGACAAGTACACCCCCTGTAATTTTATTTTTTTATGTGACGGAGTAGATGGCGAGGCGGAAATGACCAAAATGCCCTTGTCTTCCCCAATTGAAAATTAGGATTTTCAGATTTGAAAACTGAAAAATTAGGATTTGATTCAAACCCTTGTTTATTTATCATCATAAACCCTAGATTTAGGAGTTTTATTTGTCTTCATTCACACCATTATAATGATTTGCATATAAACCCTAA
The DNA here is from genome assembly GCF_043159265.1 of Tasmannia lanceolata. Lineage (NCBI taxonomy): Eukaryota > Viridiplantae > Streptophyta > Magnoliopsida > Canellales > Winteraceae > Tasmannia > Tasmannia lanceolata. The sequence continues at coordinate 28,709,578 of NW_027518685.1, forward strand.
TATTTTAGGGCTTTTTTTTGTTTTTATCAATATTTTTTTCTTGAAATGTGGGTTTGATGTAGCCATGGGGTGGGGTTTCATTGTCTGTGGTGGAGGTGACGGCAATGGCCGGAGATGGCGACGGTGGCGGTGGAAATGGCGTAACCTTATTCCCTCTGCAAATGAGGGTATTTTTGTCCTCAAAATATTAACCGTGGTTAGTTTCTGTCTTTCCGTCAGGTTAAACTGACGGACCGTTGACGGAGGGGGTGTACTTGTCACATTTTGAAACCTCGGGAGGTGTACTTGTCACGTTTTGGAAGTCAGGGTTAGAGTTAAACGTGTCAAAAACAAGAGGGGGTGCAAATATAATTTTAGTATTCTAGTGGAAATTTTTTCTTGAGAATTTTTTTTCCTATCCTCGATTTAGAGGGAAATGATATAGTTATGGTGGGATTTGCTAGGGACCATCGCAGAAGGCATTTTCCCAATGAATCAGATACCGAAATCAAAACGAATCATTAAACCAATACTGTAAGGCCACGTTTGGATGCCGCATGTTTTTGTATTTGGATTTGGATTTGAGTTTTGGATACAAAATACATCAATCATCCTCATGCTCATGTTGTACAAGGGAGTGAGGGAGGGACATCTTGCTGTTGCTACAGCAAGGTCGAGGAGCAACGAGGGGTGAAGGATCGCAGGAAAGATGAAAATCAGATTATTATTATTTTTCACTGTTGTAGCTGATTTAACAATCAAAGGATCCGATCCAGATTCACATCTCAACTGCAAATGTGAGAAATCCAAATTTAAATCTTTGGGTGTTTAAATGTGGCCTAAGTGTATTTGTGGTATAATATGCCATTATGTATTACATAATTATATTTGTATGAATTACATAAAAATGTGGTGTGTGTATTATGTAGAAATGTTTAGGCGAATTATATGTAAAATTTCACATCTTTCAAAAAAAAATATATATATATATATATGTCAAATTTCATATGTACTAGATCAGACATGCACTACAACACATGTCACTAAATTTTCGATGTTAAATCATTATGGGCATTTTTTTATCTGATGTGATGGTTTTTTAGTGTACGTTTGTGCTCATTTTATTGTTTCCATACGTTTCCATAATTGTACTGGATTTTTACATAAATTTCAATTCAAAACCGATTTATTTCTATTTCTGCCACGATCAAATCACATGCCGAAACCTGAAACCTTGATTTTCGAAAAAATATTGAATGTAAACTCAGCTTGTAAGAAGGTGTGTTCCCACCTAGGATTGCTCCAAACAAGGCTACAAAGCAAATTCCCAAGGCTTCGGTTTTCAGCTTCGGTCTGCCCATCGTATGGACACTACCAAAAGACAGAGTGGTATAAAAAAAATTTCAAGGACTTCTCGAAAAATAACTTATAAATTTACGATCACTATAAGAAGTAATGGAACACTCCATGCAAACGAACTATCCCGTAGAAGTATAAAGAAGTAATATGCGATGGTCTTGCAGCAAGCTACAAGATGTGTCACTTTTGAAATCTGTCTATAATGACAAATATAGAATCTCTATCTCTTTGAGTTCTTGGAAGACCCTGGACAAAATCCATGCTCATATATGTCCATGGAGCTTCAAGTATAGGCACTGCTGGCATTAGTAGTAGTTTCTTTGGAAGTTTGGCATGCACAATATTGATCAACCAACCTAAATATCTCCTTGTGCATAGATGGCCAAAAATAATCTTTAGAGACAAGTTGTAGGATCATATCGCTTCCAAAGTGCCCTTCATGGGATTCTTGCATAATCTAATGTCGAAGAGAGCTTTCTGACACATAATTGATTCCCTTTCAATAGGAAACCTTCTTGAAGACAGAAGTCATGTTATTTTTCTTCACCTAACCCCACTTTTGAACCATCCCAATCTGCTTCTAAGAGCGGATTGTGTTGGTTGGGTAAGGCCAATGTCGGGGTACTGATAAATGAGCTTTAATTTTGCAAAAAGAGTGACTTGCTTCCTGCGTCCTGAATCTCCTGATAAACTTGACACGCATGGAGAGAGCCCAACATGGTGGCGGATTTTTTGTCTAAAAGAGACAGCAACTGTAAGGGTTTTGATTACCCTCTTCCCCTTGACACGCTTGAGGAATTCCACACAATGGGGCCATGATAGAACTGAAGTGATGAATAAAACGATGATAAAAAGAAGCAAGGCCATGAACTGATCAAACCTCTCTCTCTCTCTCTCTCTCATTTGTGTTTTGACCAATCCTTGATTGGCTTCACCTTGGATTCATCCACGTACACACCTTCAAAAACAACAAATCCTAAGAAAAGGACTTGCGGAGTCATGAAGTCACTTCTTCACTTGAGCATAAAGTTGTCTGTATACGATGTAGTGAGAACCTCTCTAAGGTGTCGCACTTGTAGAATCAGGTCGGTACAATAAACTCATATCATCAAAATATACAACAACGGATGTACCAATGAAAGGCATCAACACTTGATTCATGACTCACATGGAAGTGCTTGGTGGATTGGAATGACCAAATGGCATGGCCAACCATTCATATAACCCTTCTCTCATCTCAAAGGACATTTTCTATTCATCTTCATGGCTTAAAAGTATCTTGTGGTATCCACTTCTTAGATCAAGTTTACAGAAAATAGTTGCTTTCAAGAGATGATCTAGCATATCATCCAACTAAGGTATAGGAAAGCGGTATTTCACAGTCATTCTGTTATTTGCTTGCCAGTTTGTACTCATTCACCACAACCATCTTTCTTGGGTGTTAACAAAGTTGGTACAACACATGGATTTAGAGTCTCCCAGGTATATCCCTATTCCAACAGTTCATTCATTTGTCAGTATAATTCATCATGCTTTTTTTGTTTCATTTGATAGCGAAAGCGATTTGGTAAACTTGGATCAGGGTCCAAATCAACTTGATGTTGTGTATGTCTGAAGGGAGTTATACCAGGTGGCAATTCTTTTGGAAAACATTCCTAGAATTCTTCCACAATTGAACATGTAACTTTTGGAAACCAACATTCTTCACGATCTGTGTTGTACTATCAATCGTTGGCTAAGCTGTTCATTTAGAAATTGGTCTTTCGATTGATGATACATACAATTTTGAGATGAAAAGTACAGCTCTAAGATATTTTGACGGTTTCATCAAATTTAGCCATCAAAAGCAATGTGATACCTTCACCATTCTTTGGTTTTTCACCAATCTTTTTTGATGAAGCTAAAGTGAGTTCCATGTTTTCTGTAGTGAAAGAATAGGTATTCCGTCGACCATCACTTGATATTGAACTAGAAAATGTAGAATTGTACTTTGCTTCCGCATTCAAACTAGTGGTTGACACCCACTAGTATGTCAAGGTACACATGAGTGTGGAACATTGGGATACGAGTTGGGGCGTGACAGACTGTCCATAGGCTAATGTAGGGCTGCTGTGATTGCCCGAGAGGCAACATGATAGCTTTTAGAACCGTGTCTTGGGTTAGATCGTGCCTCATGCTCAGAGTCTGTATCAAGTGCGTATCTTGATGAGTGTTGTGGTTGGTCTTCCTTGGTGCCATGTGCTCAGATCCTTTAGCTTCTCTTTAGTTCCCAAGGGCGATGTCGCTGTTGATTTTGAAATTTGGACTTCACTCTCAAAAAGCGAACTGTGCTGAGCGGAGCTGGCGCTCGGAAAGATGACCTGTGACCTACGAACAAAGAACAACTTTAGAAAGAGGAACAGAGTTGGCCTCAGAGAGTCCTCTGATGCCTAAGTCAGACGCAGCAAGAGTATGAACTTAGCTCTCCGTGGGCTCAGGAATATAAAAGTTATTGTGAATGAGATGTGCACAGTGGAGTTTGATCCCCCTTTTATAGAGTAGAGTCCTAGGCATGATATGAATCTTAACTTTTCTAGTGTCTCGATTAATTAAGCGAGTTTCCCAGAATTTCGGTTTCCAAGTTTATCTTGCTTGAGGCGACTATCAGGGTTTCTGGAAGAGCTATGAATTTACCCTTTTGCCCCTGACCACCTTTAAGTATGCGCGTGCCACATGTTGGCCTCTGATTTGGTTGCAAATTTTACATCCAACACCAGTTATATATGGTTTTCTAACGATGAACAAATCCGTCCATCTCTCCCTTTTCTTGACAACATAAATCTATATGGGGTTTTCGATTTGGTGTTTGGGGGTTTTCGATTCTATGGATATGGGGTTTCAATTGTAGATATGGGGTTTCCATTTGTGGGTTCTGCTTCTTTGACAGTGAGGAAGTCAGAGAGGGATAAATTAACAAACAACAAAACAACAGATTACCAGGTAAGTTCCAGGTAGATAAATTCCATGTCTCCTATCTGTTAACTACTTAGATAAGGCTTATACCTGCATCCAAACAATCAGCCCAAGTGGTACTGCTCATAGACTCAACCAAAATACATGTGTATCGAGAGGGTAGCTTTTTTTTCTTGGAAAATCTTATGCATTGAAAACTATATCTTGCATTGGTAAACTATTCCCATACAGAGTTTGCTCGACTCAACAAAATATAAGACCCAGTTCCAAAACCCCCCAAAAAAAAATAATTAAACAAAAAATAGACCAAATCTGAAAACTTCAAGGGTGGTTATCCCATATGGGCACAAGGCAATTTTAAGCAGATAAATTCTTCGGAACTTGCCCAAAAATACAGTATTAAGATGATACAAAAATTCGATCCCCCTCAAAAATTGATGAAACAATAGTAAAAAAAAAACCTCACCCCCCAATCCTCTCGAGATTTTCCGAAACAGTCTTCAACCTTGGCCTTAACTCCGGATCCGTCTCAGTACATGCAAGCCCGATATGAAACACTGAAAGAACCTCCTTCTTTGCATGTACCTCCTGAAGCAATGCCGGGTCCACCATTTCTGACAATGGGTTTTCATCCTCAAACCCTTTCCTCACCCATCTCACCAATTCCATGGAATCCGTGGATGATGAAGTGGATGCTGTTGGAGATGGAGAAGAAAGCTCTGGAGATTTCCCAGTCAATAATTCAAGTAAAATGAGCCCGAATGAGTATACGTCCCACTTCTGAGTGGGCCTACTACCAGGGACTCGGGCCTCTGGGGCACGGTAATTGTTGACCCGTTCGAGCAAGATGGTTTTGGTAGAGGGAAGGGAGGATCCGATAAAGCCTGCGGATGAGGCAGCTGAGTCACCCCCTGCAATGCTGATTAGGCGGTTGAGGCCAAAATCAGAGATGTAGGGTTGGAAGTCTACATCGAGGAGGATGTTTGAGGGCTTTATGTCTCCATGTACGAATTTTCTTGGGCTGGACTCGTGGAGATATGCAAGCCCACGAGCTATTCCTTTGGCGATTCTTAACCGAGTCGACCAGGTGAGACTCGGTGAGGGTTGACCCGAACGACCTGCGACACGATAAAATAAACAATTAACCAACAGTTTCTAGGTAATTTTGCAGGTTTAAAATGGGAAATGATATACCCATGCCCTCAATAGTCAATATAATAGGGAGATGTATTTTCACCCCCACATTAGTCCGCATTCACCCACTTTATAACGTGAACAAGGCAAGTTTAACGCTTTTTTGACGTCAAGTGGGGGGAATGTGTTACGTGCCTAATTGGGCCATAACACAAATAAACAAAAAGAAAATAGAAAAGAGGGGCAAAGAGGTTGATTCGAAGCAACCGGACCTCCTAGTGGCTCAAATCGAGAGGAATCATGACTCTCAACTTCTCCTCTCATTTCATTGAATCAAAGAACTTAAATACAAGCACAAAGGTGTACCACATCACTAACGCATTTGCCCACTTTCATATCCCACTACCCACAAACTTCACCCACTAACATGACACATAATGAAACTAACACCTACAACCTTACATAAGTAACTACCTAATAACTTCTTTGCAACTACAACATATACACTGTAAAGTGGTATATATTAGAATGCGTAGTGAGGGGGGTGAAAATATCAACTCCCATAAAAATTGGATGAGGGCACTCCTCACTTTATTAAAAGTACGGACCGCGCCATAGGATGATCCAAACCGTCCATTAGATGGGCCACAGCCTAAATAGGTTGTACCCCAAAAATCATTTCCATAGGTCGATCCTAACCGTCCGATCTGAATGTTAGAGGGTTGATCCTAACCCTTTGTAGATCGGAGGGTTAGGATCAACAAATGGAAATGATTTTTGAGCCACAACCTATTTAGGATGTGGCCCATCTAATGGACGGTTTGGATCATCCTATGGTGTGGTCCGTACCGTACTTTTAATAAAGTGAGGAGTGCCCTCATCAAAATACAGTAGTGCTATAATATTTCCCTAATGCTCTGTTTGGTTGGCTATTTTTAAGGAGATTGAGGGATTTTGGTTGGCTATTTTTAAGGAGATTGAGGGGAGAACATCTTCTTGAGATTGTTTGGTTGCCTTTTAAGGTCTTTGACCACTAGCACTGTCAGGCGCCGGTCGGGTGATTTGGCGCGCTCGAGATCTTCTCTCCAAATTTCTTCAAATCAAAGAAATTTGTGGAGAAGATCTTGGGGAGATCTTTTTGCCCTTGTCCCAAACCCCCCTAATATTTGCAAGACAAACCAAACAATGTTTCTTTCTTCCACCCTTAATCTCCCCGTTGACTGATCCGCTTTAGATCTCCCCTTTAATCTCCCCTTTGACCACTGGGATCTCCCAACGAATTAATGGCATCCAAACAGAGCATAAAGAATTCAAATAGAAGATAATTGACATTGTCCATCGGTTCCCCTTATGAGGTATCCAGTTAATGGGAGATGATTTTCTCGCCCCCCTCCTTTATGATTATGCGACGTGAATTGTGGACAGACTTTAACACTTTTTACGTCAAATCACGTCAAAAGTACGCATGCCCCCCATTATAACGTGATTTGATGTCAAAAAGCGTTAAAAGTAGACCACTGTTCAAGGCAAAATCACGTTATAAGAGGAAGAGGGGCGCATGCGTACTGCAGGGGGTGAAAATATCACCTCCCTAAGGTTATCGGGTTATAAATTATTGATTCCCCCGAGATGTCAGAGCTGTTGGGATGATAATTGTGGCGGATAAAACCTTACTAAAAGATGCCTCTTTTAAATAAATAAAAAATTTATCAACGGCCTACAATCATTTGATCATGACAAATCAGAGGCTCTGATCCAGACTTTCAACCCACGTGAACATGGGCCCCAATAATTATATCCTCACAGCCATAGTTTGATAATGGCCACTTTGTTTTACACTTTTTAAATTATCTGGCTGTTAATAATATCCTGATAAAAGTGTAAAACAAAGTAAAATATTGTAGTGCCATTATCAAAACATGCTAGTCGCAGATATTAGCTCTAGAAAAATAAGGAATCGCATCATCTCAACGGCTTGTTTAAAGTAAAAAATTGGAAGTTAAAAAAGTATAATTGTGGTTATTTTTTGGCAAGAGAAGATCTAATGCAGTACAACTGTACAAGTCAAATAAAAGGTTTATATCATTCAAAGGTGGGACCCATATGCTGTAGGAACCGTGCCTCATTGTGAAATTACGCCCAACTGAAGCTGGAATATATTTAGGAGCGTTAGGATTGCCGGAATGAGCAGCTGGAATCGGGATCTGATTCCAGCTGCTCAATGGAGAGAGACGTCTTTTTTTCTGAACCATCTTCTCCTTTATTCTAATTTACATTACTTGGTTTTTTAAATGTGGAATCGATATCTAACTTGATTGTCTAAGTGGTTTCCCGCTGACCCTTTCTCTGTGCTGTGCTCTTAGGTCACAGGTTGAAGTTTCATCACCTCTCATATCAAAGGAATCACATTTCGCCCCTTCATCCCCCATTTAAATGAGAACTAGAATAAGAATCCAATTCCTACCCGGTAATAAGAATCCAAAGACAGCCTTTTCAGAGAGAACTTTCTCTCAAGACAAAAGCTAAAAACTTATTAGGTTCCATAAAGCGAGAAATTGTTTGGTGTGAGGGCTTACAACAGTAAGGCCTTTGTAGTTTGTACCACCCTTGACATTTGATCAAACAACAGCTCCTCAAAAGTTATCAAGGGCGGGTACCCCTACGGTCTTGTTGTAAGCCCTTCTTCCACCATATAAAATCACCCGTAAAGCTAGAAACTTTATTTATGACTTTAGTTATTGCTTCCCTACTGAGTAGGGTGAGTAACATGCAAATGCTTTAAGCCATAAATAAATGGAAATTAAGGGTCAAAGTCAAACAAAAGATACCTAAATTTCCTTAATCTAGGGACCTAATTCATCTTCAGTAGAAAAACCAAGCCCCCCATCCAAACCGTCCATCTTATTAGACAGTCTAGAAAACAATCCTAGCCGTTGGATGGAAGAGTCACACAGAACGAACCATGAAAATGTCCACCACCGTGGGCTTTTTGGGACCCTCCCCCATCCAACAAGCGAGGGACTGTCTTCAATTGGACGGTCCAGATCGACCAGATTTTATTAATAGCTTTAACAGTAAAAAACAGAGAAAGGAATGAAAGAAGAAGAAGATTACCTCGAAGAGCAGTGGTCAAATTGCCATTGGAAATGAAATCACAAATGAGAAGCTTCTCGTCAGAAGCCCAGTAATAAGCCCTTAATCGGACGATATTGGGATGATTAACCCGTCCGATCGCCTGAATCTCAGCCGCAAATTCCTTAAATCTCTGCCCTCCACCTTCTCCCAACCTCCTCACAGCCACCGGAATCCCATTCCCAAGAACAACCTTATACACAATTCCCAACCAACTCTTCCCCAATACATATGCTGAAGCCCTCAAAAGCTCATCCAATTCAAAACTAAATCCCCTATCAATCGCCACCAACTCACCTTCTCCCCCTCCTCCTCCTCCTCCTCCTCCACCTCCCTTGTCCGATTCCAATTCCGACGAATTCCCTGAAAACCCTTTCAAACATGAACAGAAGAATAATCCCTCATTCCTACCTCCACCCCCAAGCTTTCCTTTCCCTGTGCAGCTGCAATTCTTTGAATCTTTTCGTTTCCAGTAAATATATACTACAATTAAGCTAATCAAAGCCACTCCTGCAGCATTAGCGACGGAAATTAGGATAATCAGACCTGGTCTCAGTCCTTTCTTCGCCGGAATGTTGGATTCCGGTTCCGGATTCTGATTTCCAGATGAGTTTTGAGGGGAATTCCGGCAAGGTTTCTGGAGAGGAAACCCACAGAGGGAGGGATTGTTGAGGAATGCAGTTGGACCTTGGTTCACAAAAGTTCCAGTTTGAGGAATCTCACCGCTGAGATCGTTATACCTTAGATCGAAACTCACAGTCACAGGAAGTTTTCCTAGTGACTGCGGTATCTTGCCTACGAACTTATTGAGGGAGAGATTGAGAGTTCCTGACAACGATTTCAGCTCGCCGAGATCAGACGGAATCGATCCGTTGAATTCATTAGAAGAGATATCAAGCTGGACAAGATTCTCCAACTTAGGCCAGATTCCGAGAGGGATTTCACCGGAAAATCTGTTCTTTGCGAGGACAAGCCTCTGTAACTGTACACAGTTACCTAGATCAGGAGAAATTTGGCCGGAAAGGGAATTGTTGGAGAGATCGAGGTTTTGAAGGTGTGGGAGGTTGCAGATGGAAGGGGGGAGAGTGCCAGAGAGATTGTTGTTGTAGAGGAAAATGCTGTGAAGGGAGGTGGCATTGAAGAGTTGAGTAGGGATTGAGCCATAGAATCTGTTGCCGTGGAGATTGATTCGCCGGAGGAAGATTAGGGTTCCGAGCTCGGAGGGAATGTATCCATGGAGATTCTGGCCGGAGATGGTGATTCCGACGACTCGTGGATCGGGAGATCCGGTGACGTTCATGCAGGAAATGCCGGACCAGTGGCAAGGGTTGGAGTCGTTTTCGTTCCAGTCGGAGAAGGAATTGGTGGAATCTACGGCGGATTTGAGGGCGAGGAGAGAGAGACCGTCGGGTGTGAGAGAGAAAGTAGGGTTAGGGTTTTGGAGGAAAAGGAGGAAGAAGAAGATGAGGAAGAGATTCATTTGGCTAGGGAAGTGCAGGGGATTTCTGGTTTTGTTTTTCTCCACAGGCTTTATTTTTGTCTGGTTTAGGAGGAGGGGTAGGGGAAGATATGGGTGGCATTTAACAGGGGAAGAGAGAGAAATCTGATTGTGGGTCCTACCTCCCGCCAAAAAGACTTCAACGGAAAGGGAGTAGAAGAAAAGCAAAGGAAAAGCATACTCACTCCACTCGAGAGAAATGATTTGATGCTGGAAAGATTATTTTTAAGGAGCGAAAACCGAGGGGGTGCCTGGTATCAATAGGGGGGATAAATATTAGTTGTTTCTGTTCTGAGGAATTGTAAAATTAAAATGGGAAGTGATATATTGGCACCAAATTTTTACTTGGGTCAGCCGCCTCTAGTCTGGCGTGTATATGACTACTACTCTTTTACTACACTAGATTGGACTGTGTCACAGACTCCCACGAATAAAAAAAAACGAGTGAATATATCATTTCCCTTTATAATAGCTTATTAATAGGGTGATGATAAATTCGCGCCCACTGTTGGATGATTCACACCCTTTTGAGGTGAAATGACGTCATGAAAGCATCAGACTTTAACTCTGTTTTTATGCTAGGGTGCCAATTTATATCTCCTCTCGAGAATTTATATGGTGCCCAACCGTCAAACAACAAGGGCAGAGAGAGAACCCCCACCCTTGATTTCCTATCTAGCAATAGCCAACTTTTCTAACTTTTTGCGGGATCAGAAATCAAGGGCGGAGAGTTTTTTCTTTCTCCACCCTTGTTCCTTAATTTCTCGGGCATCATGTAATTTCTCCTCCATAAGAATATCTTGAGTTTTTATGTAGTGTAAGTCCAGTCCTGTCATTTTTCCAAAAAGTACATGGAACACAACTTAACTCGGTTGAATTTTGGGGAACAACCTAGTTAAGTTGTGTTCCATCATATGGACGGTTTGGATCATCTTTTAGTGTGGTCCCTACAGTACTTATAGAAAAATGAAATACAGAACTATAACAGCTTACACCATATAAAATCTCGAACATCATATTCCCACTAACACCATCCATGGGTCAGATCACAACCCTTTGATTTGTGTACATTTGAATGTTGAATATGGACTGTTGATTTATCATCAACTTACTGCCGCAAGAAAGGTTAGGATGAAGGGCCATACATGGCGGAGTGGACACTGAACATGAATCGATTAGGAGGCAAACTAGAGTTGCTCAAGGGTTAATAGATTAAACAACATTAAGGGTATGGCGCACAGTCACACGATTGGCATGTTTTCGAATAGATAGGCTTTACATACAGAATTTCAAAGCAAAACAAAAACAGGGTATAAATTTGCAGGAATACCCTCCAATTAGCAACATGCAGACGTAAAGTTCCTTTAAATAGCCAGTGCCCCAGAGACCCATAAATCCTCTGAAGACTCTCGAACCTCGAAATACTCTCTACCTGTAGAAAATGCAAAAAACTCCCCAAAATATTTCAGCCTCTATCAAATTTCTCGAAAAGAGCAGTATGGACAATCTCTGGAAGAGTAGCATGGGCAGTTTCAGATGGAGCTTCTTCTCATAAAAGTCAAGGGCAGTTTTGTCTTTTAGCTCAAAGTTGGCGGTCCTTTACTGTAGCCCGCTGGATTATAAACATCTTAGCACTGTCCAGTGATAGGGCAATCACCACTGTTCACTTGGCGGCCCCACCTTTGATATGAACAGAAGTGGGGGTGCAACTCGGGACGGGTTTGGTAGGGTTGAGGCCAATCCTAGCCCAACCGGAGATAGCATTTCCTCAACCCTAACCCAACCCGCCTCCAAATTGGGCCGGGTTGGGGTCAGGTTGAGTTAGGTTTGGTTCAGGTTTATCTAGGGCCAAAGAGAAAAATACATGGAAAAAAAAGAGCCTAGCCCTAGAAAATAATGAGAAAATTAGAGGACGGAGGTCGGGTTAGGTTGCCAAGGCCTCAACCCTAACCCAACCCTGAATTAAATTGGGTTGGCTTTTACCAACCCTAACCCAACCCAACCTAAGCAAAATTCGGGTTGAATATGTCACATTCGGGTTGGGCCTGACCCAAGTTGCACCCCTTTAGATTGCGTTTTTAAAGCTTCTCATTCTTCTTTTCCGGAATGGAATTGTGCAGAAGCTACTCCATTTCATTCCGACAGAAACATTGCCCCAAGCTCTCTTCTAGATTAGCAAAAACAAGCTGGGTTAAAAAATTTCAGTGTATTTTTTTCAAAAACAATTTTATTCTCCCCGGTAAAAAAAAAAGTGTACTAGCACTCAGAGAGCACTATGTTCAAGGAAATAGAAAAGTTATCTCGAGCCAATTGAAAGGACCAATACTGACTAGCAGTCTCTCCATTGGGCGAATACTATAATAGTAGAGCTTGGACAGCTGAAATAATGTACATTAGCAGTGAAAAATTAATCTAAAATTTAGGGACAAGTCAAAAGGCCAATTTTGGATCGGATCCACTTATGTCTGGGTCGCGATCCACTTAGACATTAATCAAAAAACTCCATAAATCCTACTCGATGTTTGAATCTAACTTTGTTTGGATTTGAACTATGATCCAATAATAAAATAAAAAATAATTTACTATTAATAGATAAATTATTCAATGTTTGCTATTACCTTATGCAATGAGTGAATATTTATGTATTTTTTTAAAAAAGGGACTCAAATAACTTTGTAATATATAATAAATTGTGTTAAAATATACGAAATGAAACCAGCACAACAATGTTTTTATAATTGCACTAACCTGTCTTGTTTCTTATTATTTAAAGAGCTGTCAAGAGTTATTACACTTCCCAAAAAGCTCTTGCAAACCAATTTAAAAGGAAAAGACAAGCGGCCTTTGTGCAATTATTAAAGAATGGTGTGCTGATATCATCATTTCCGTAAAATATGTATTAAATGACTGTAATTTTTACTAAACCACAGAAAATATGTTAGGGCATTTTATTAAGGGGGCGTGGTTCGTGAGCTTGAGCTGACCATGAGCTAGAGTTCACAAACCACTTCTCTCATAGTTGTTTGACTCATCCAACCCATTCATTTTATAAGACCTCACATAGATAGGATGTTCCTAAGAAACCACCTAACCGTCCGATCAATAGAAGCTCATTTTCTAACCATCCATTATAAACCCCCACAGATCATAACCATAACTATAACCTATAAAACTAATGGGTTGGATGACGAAACCAACTATGGGATATATGGTTTGTGAGCACTAGATCACAAACCATATATCTTTTTAATAATCTATCGAAATCATATTTGACACTTTGACAAATATGCAGATCTCGATTATGGATTCATAATTTTTCAAAACCTAACTGGATCTTGATAATCTATATATAAAGGACCCCTCGTATTAAAGTTAGGGAAATGATACTAGCACTACTATTTTTTAATATTTCCACTAAAGCAACTTGTCTTTTAGTATTTAAAGAGCAGTAAAAAAGGTTACTACAGTTCCCAAAAAGCTCTAATGGGACAATTAAAAAAGAAAAGACAAGCAGGGACAGTGCAACTACTAAAACATGGGTGTGCTGATATCATTTCCCTAAACGTAATGTCCTAATCCATTTTAAATGGGCTGGATCTTGAGGATTCGTCTGGGTCCATTGACATTCCAACTCAAATTTGAATTCTTTTTTCGGGAAATAAGCTGGGATTGAGCTTCAGACGTCAAGATTGAAGAAGAAAGCCTTGACCATTGAGCTAGAGACTCAATTCCAAATTTGAATGTTTATTTACGGGACCTGCTAGGCAATTTCGTAGAAATGTGCATTCCCGCTCCCATTGGTTGGTACAGAAATCCATTTGGGCGATGTTTTTTTCTAAGAAATGTGGGATCTCAGCATCGGGGATTGGATCCTTACTTCTGAGTAGATTTCTCGTAAAATCGGGCATGAACTAGATCCTACCATAAATGACTACAGTCGCTACCTAGGAAGGGGCCTAAGACCCATATGGATTTTGCATCATTGTACTTTCCCAAGGGATACGTATTCCGGTTTTACAGGATTAGAAGGTTTTAGGCACTAATCTTGTACGACTAAAGTCAATCTTTACTTGAAAATGGTGGTCCACGTTGAGATCATGGTTGCGTAATCCTTAGAGAGCATGCACTTAGTGAAATGGCCAGCAGATGATGCAAACATTTCCGCCCCCTCTTGTTTGTCTAATCCTTAAAAAGCGGGTTCAATTGCAGTTAAATGTAATAAAAAAAGAGGTGTGAAAAAGGTCATATTTAAGAAAAGAAAAACAAAAAGTAAGAGAAGATGCTAGGGGGTGGAAATATCATTTACCGAACCGATCTTACTCGAAATTGGATTCGTGGGTGAGACCGAGAAATTATGGAGATATCCCTTTCACGTACCCAACTCCACCCTCTACGCTCTGTAATCATTTAAATTTGTTCCCTCAATGATTTTCTCGTCAATTTCTCTTTTGAATAGAAATTAACATATTTCAAGCAGTGATATATTCGCCCTCTTTTCTTACTTTGGACAGCCCCACTCTACTGTATTTATGACTACTCTTTTTTACTAAAGTGTGGCTGTCCCAAGTAAAAAAGGATGCGGATATATCATTTCCCTTTTTTTTAAATAATAATAATACTAAGTGTTCCAAAATAAATAAACAAAAAACATATGGGTCTCTCACCTTTGGTTGATCAATGGCCCAAAGGAGGAATGATAGATACAAGGGAGCCCTTGCATACAGATCCCCAGAAGGGCTCATGATTGGATCCACATCATCAAATGTAACTGATTTTTCTTTTTCAACCGATTTTAAAATGCAACTGAAAATGGCGTGTGGATCCAATGAAGAGCCCTTATGCTGCTCTTTATGCAAGGGCTCCCTTGTATCTACCATTGCTCATTTACATAATACCAACAAAGTAAAGTCATAAAATCAGTATGTTTTTCTATAATTCCACTAACTCGTGAGAAAATGGGATGGTTTAATGTCTTATATCAAACCCTGTTGGAGATATTTTCCATATTCAATGACAAACGTAGAGGAAGAATGCATTTATTTTAGCAATCATGAAAATCATGCTTACAAGCTACAACTAGAGAAACAAATGCATAATTTTTTCTAAGTTGATGATCATCTTTTGGTATGTTACCCATTAGGACCCTCACTTTTTATCTTGTTTAGTGTTTTTCAAGTATTTGCCCATGATTACGCTAACCGTGTTTGGATTTTTGCAAGAAAAAGATTCCCGGCCGATAATTTTTGCACGGAAATTTTTTCCTTTCCACGATTTAGAAGAAAATGATAGGATTATTGTTAATTTATAGGGATCTCATCATAAATCGAGGTCCCTCTAAACAAAACTTGTAGGCATATGCCAAATTATGGAACGTGGGATCAGGGGCGATGGCACTTGAAAGGGAAGGGAGACAATTGCCCCCCTTTTTTTTTTGGGAAAAAAAAAATTTACCTTTATTTTTTTCTACTTACCCCCTTTTAAAAAAAATATGCCCCCCTTTCCAATCATCCCTAAGATAGAAAAAAATTACTATAATTTTTGTCCCCCTTGTGCAAAATTTCTGGCATCGCCCCTGCGTGGTATCATTTGTCGGGTGATTCTGAACCTATATGGGGTCCTAGCCTGTATAGATTATAATCCAAAGATCATATTGGTTGCGTATTCCTAACTGTATAAATCTGACTTCAAATAGACCTCAAGAGTCCCCGGATTGGATAGTTAAGATTGCCGGTCAGTTTGTTATTCCAATGATGATACAAGTGGGTTGTTCTCCACGGGGATACATATTCTTGGATAAGAGATCCTGGGATTGATTATCCTATTTGGATAATTTTATCGTGAAATCATCTTGTCCACTGTTCACCAGCTCTGTTAGGGTAATATTTTTTTATCTAAGAATA
Organism: Tasmannia lanceolata; assembly: GCF_043159265.1. Taxonomy (NCBI): domain Eukaryota; kingdom Viridiplantae; phylum Streptophyta; class Magnoliopsida; order Canellales; family Winteraceae; genus Tasmannia; species Tasmannia lanceolata. Next base: position 28,725,532 of record NW_027518685.1, read on the forward strand.
AAGGTCGATGTAAACAAGATAAGAAGCCCATCCAATGATAAAATAAACACTGGCTTGATATACCGTGGAGAACACCCCGTTGCAGGGCATTTTGAATGAGTAGATCAGATCTTGAAATAAAGAAAGGATAAAGAGTTTTATATGGTACATTTTTGTTTTAAATGACTATGGAATTATCGTTAGTAAGTAAAATCAATCATATCAAGAGAAAGGGAAATGATATAGTCAACCCCTTTTCTTCCCCGGGCCACCCCCTTGTAGTGTAAAAGAAGTGATAAACAAACTAAAGAGGGGTTCCTTGGGGAAGAAAAGGGCATGAATATATCACTTCCCATATTAATATACTAGTAAAGCACCCCGCGCTGACAAGAAAAAAAACTTAATGGTGATAAAAGGACGCCTTAATACAAAAAAAGTAATGCATTGATTATAATTATTTCAATCCGAAGTTAGTTTTGATTCAAAGAAGTTAAAAGGGAGCAAGGCACATGATTACAGCTTAACAAAGCCTCTAAAATGGTAATATAAAACTAAAAGAATGAGTAGGATTGGAAATATCCCTCTAAATCTTGGGAAGAAAAGTTTTTCTTGCAATCCAAATAGGGCTGGAAAAGTTTGAAAGAGGAAAAAAAGTTCTTAAATAATTTGTCGGGAAGCTATTTCGTGGGTGGCTTTTGCATGTAAGAACAGCCACCTCAAATGAATTGAATAAAAATGACAAAATTTGCCAGGAAGTCAACCTGTGTTGCTTTTCTCACATGAACCATATTTCTTGCAATCCAAAGGAAAACTAATTTTCTTGAACCATTTTTGCTTTAGCATTTTAGAGCAATTATAATTTTCAAAGAGAATTTTGCATCAGAAATGTTTTGATCAACGTCTATCAGATGGGCAACAATTGAGGTTAAAGAATATTACTATAAGGGCTTACATCATATAAAAGTTTTTGTCTTATGCATTTTCATTCATCTGATGTGGATTGGATGTGGTAATTTAAAAAAAAGTGAGGAGTGTCCTCATCAAAATACAGTAGTGCTGACAACATTTCCCTAATATTATATCCTCTTGATAGCAAGAAGGCTAAATAACATATGGGAGATTATTTTTTCGCCCCAATGTAGGATAATACACCCCCTTGATAAGGTGAATTGTGGGCAGACAAACATTTTTTTGTCATCACATTAAAAGGAGGTTTTTTATCCTACATGGAGTGAAAAAAATCATCTCACATAACATATTTCAGTAATAAGTACTGATAGCTGACGTAAACAACTAATACATTTTGGTTTGGTTTCATATATGAACAAAATCTTTCCTTTTCTCTTCTACCTAAGAAAAAGGTCGAAGAGAAATGCATAAATTTGCTTGTGTATTTAATAGGAAGGGGACTTATCCTACCCTTCCTAGACGCTGCCCATCTTACCATGATTTATGATTAATATTGTACTGTGGGGCCAACCATGATTGATCTAAACCGTTCATGTTGCAATCTCGGATTAGATGGTTATGTACCCACAATCTTGATCGTCCGATCAAGATATAAACATCGAACACTCCATATTCAATGAGCAAAAGAACCACAGAAGAGATAGTTAGATGGCTGATTTGGCTAGGTAGTATTGGATCATTCTATTCAGGTAGTATTGAATCATTCCGGGGAAGAGAATACTTGATTAGGAAATGAAATTTTCATACCATTTGGTTTGTTTTTTTCTGAACTGATTGCACTTCCACTCCTTTTTTTTCTTTTCCTTTCCCTGAAAAATAACTATTCCCAATAAAAGACAATAGAGAGTTGGAAATACTGGGAAAGAGGATAAACTGGTATTAAAAAAGTTTTGCCAGATCAGCAAACAATGGGGTGGGGACTATAGTCCCTACTTTTGTGACACCTAATCCGTCTTTCCTTTTGTCACAAGCCAAGGTGCTAAACTATAGTACCGACCCTTTAAATGTATAGAGAGAGGGGAGCAGGGTGGAGGAATCTTAGTTTTATCCATGACTCCATGTCCTTATTCGTTAGTATTGGATTCTTATGGGCCACTCTTTATAAGGGTTGCTTTCTTTGGAGTCCTAGACATAGAGGACAACTAATCAGTAGATTTTTGTATGGTTACTCTACCACTCTCCAAGACTTTTAACCTTAATCTATAGATGCAGTGTTCAGTGATCAGGGCCATCGATTACAAATGGATAGTCAGTGATTAGATGATTTCACGCATTTGATCGATGGATTACATATGACAAACTCACTACTTACAGTGATCGCATCCGTTCATATTGTTGGCCATCTCCCATCCAGCCTATCGCCCATATACAGTTGATCATTCAATCGAGACCTCTCTTCGGCATCGGACCCAGATTTTCTATCAGATTTACGAGCCCGATCACCAGTGACATTTGTGAGATAGTCTTGTTAGTCAATCTCGGAGAACATCGACGATGAACCGGAAAAAAAAGAAGCTCAAAAGTGGTCACAATCAGATCCACTGATCATGGATCCGAGACCATGTGAGTCGCGTCATGATGATCTATGACTTTACCAAGTGGAATGTTAGGAATGTCCATTTGAGTCACAGCCCACTAGCAGATAAACGGCCAAGATCAATATACAGGTATGCTAAAATTAGGTGTATCGATTGGCCTTTGCCATATACCATTTCTCTGTACATACACGTAAATTCAGTTTTAACTTAACCCAACTTCTTCATGCTGTATGTGAAAGAACAGTAGAGCAGAATAAGAATATACAACCAGAATTCCTCAACCCCTGGCTTTAACTAGGGAAATAACATATTTGCCGCTTTTTTTTTTTTTACTTGGAACAGCACCCTCTAGTGTATTTATGACTACGCTTTTTACAGAAGCCCTTTAATTAATGTGCTTGGCTGCTTTTGATCTGATGGATGCCCTCTACCTAAAAATATCATCTATCAAAGGGATATATCAATACACTTTCCCCTCCCCTCCCATCTCCTGCTACTGACCAGCAACTATCATAAATAAATAATAATAACTATAAGAGTTCTTGAGCCAGAGGAGATTATATGCCATATTTTTCTCAAACCCAAGCAAAAGTATTAAAGGGTTCTGCTTCTTCAATTATCCAAACCTACCGATTTCTGAAGATCTTCCCACTGAATCAGAACCATTGCCCAATTGAAAGCATCAAATTGGAGGGCTAGGATCATCCGATGGGGAAGATTTCGCAGCATGGGTCGATACATTTTGAGGTTCGATGTTTTCAACTTTTAAAGAGAAGAATCATTATATGCTGGCTCATAAATGTTGAGGGTCGACCCATACAAACAATAGATAGTAATGCTAAAATTTATTCGATCCATACAAACAATCTATATCTATATATATAATAAAGAGGAAGGGAGGTTTATTGTTCACCGCTGATGTGGCAGCCCTCCCCTTCCTCCCTCGAGTCTATGTGGCAAATAGATTCCAACGTGGCATGAGGATTTTTGTTTTTGTTTTTCAATATATATCCCGTTTTACACTTTTTCTCCATTCAATACGATTGGTATTCTATAGATTTACGCCAATTCTTTTCCTGTACGTTTTACACATACCATAAAGGGCACTGATAAATCGACTCCCCAACTGGATAAATTGACTCCCCATGTGTCTATCCCTCTCCTCTTTCTCTCTCTAACCTAGAGGAGAGAGAAAACACATGGGGAGTCGATTATCAATTTGGGGAGTCGATTTATCACTCCCCACCATAAATTACCCAGACATTAATATTAACTTTCTAACCTAATATTCATTCTGTACGTTCGTTCAAATCGTTTCATATTCTAGAATTTCAAGGCAGAAACACCCGTTTGAGAGATTCGCGTGATTCAATTTCTCATCTCCCTCGCTTTCTTTCTTTTTTATTTGGAAAATCCGTTATTTTTTCCGTTTCCTTCGTCCAATGCAGAGGAAGATAGTGAAGAGCCTGCAAAAATAAAAATAAAAAAAATCTTTATTTATAATCATGGAGGTTTGATGATGTGCAAATATAACCAAAGGCTTAATTAAATTGCTATATTTATTCCCTCTATCCTAATCCCATGTCTCCTTTTTCAATTTTTCTCAAATTCCTACAAATAGCATCTCTCATATTTCTGTTTTGCGACTTATATTGCAGGCACGACAAGGTTTCTTTCCTATTGCCAATGAGTACTGTAGACAAAATGCAGCCAGTCCACAAGAGGTGGAAGTTGTTATGGGACAAAATTTCCAGGTACATTCTTTGTATAATTTTAATTTCCCATTGTGATTATGATATCTTGTATGCAAAATACACGTATGCATTTGAACTATGTTTTCTTCATATTCCGTTCGGAGCTATTGTTTGGAATACAAGTAAAAGTGGCTAGACGATTTTGTTTTTGTAAATCTTCTAGAGGTCTTATTTGTCATTTTTATCTATGGTTTAGAGAGAGAGTAGGAAAGCTATTTTACTAAGAAAGTTGGTTTATCCTTAGGCTCTGTTCACTTCTTTTCCCCGGAAAGGAAAGGAAATGATTTCATTTTCCTTTCCTTTCCAGGTGACATGGCAGAAGAAAAAGAAATCTAGGGAAATTGTCAAGGAAAAGGTTTCATTTTCCTTAGAAAGCCTCTTTCCGATATATTTAATCGGAAACCAAATATCAAGTAACAGGGAAAAAGTCAATTTCCACGTCATTTTCAGCTATTAAATAAGAAATTCCACATCTGATGATATTTTTCCCTGGAAAAGAAGTGAACACAGAAACTCTGTCTTGTCAAGGTCTTGTCAGGGAAAAAAGAGGCTGTTTTCCAAGAAAAACAGCACTAGGAAAAAAAGAGTGAACAGAGCCTTAGAGTCATGAGAAGCTTGGTTGGAAAAAGTACATAGCGTGTGGTTTTCGGTAATTGTTGGATGTGTGGAAGTTTTATTAATTAGATAAATGAATGTAGATGTGAAAAAATATTGTAACGAAAGAGAATAGAAAAACCCTCTTTTATTCTCCTCTTGCTATGTATTTTTATTTTCCCAAAATTTTCTAAATCATGCTTTATTCATATATTTTTGGTATTTTAGTTATCATTTAAATATTTTTATGAATGTATTCCCCACTTTTTTAAATATTTTAATTCATTTTTATTATTTATTTAGTTTTTTTGGCTGGTTGCCCCACTTGCCCCACTAGTAGATAATAATGCTAAAATTTATTTTGGACATTTATAGAATCTTATCCCCTCCTACCTCTACTGACAATATCTACTTACCAAGTGCGAGGAAATGATGATGATGATGAAGAAGTAGGCAATATTTGAACATATTAAAGCCTCTAGATGCTGAAATTGAGAACCCGTCATGTCCATGCAGTGTTGTGGGACAATTTGTGTTGAATGGCAGTTTTATAATAGGGATTTACTAGGGACCATGACAGAAGGCATTTCGCGGAGTGCCTATTGCATGAGAGCAGCCACTTCATATGAATAAATGAATAAGACAAAATCTGAGGTCTATGTGGCTGCCTCTCATGTAACAGGCACTCTGCAAAATGCCTTCTGTGATAGTCCCTAGCAAAATCCCTTTATAATATCATTAACATACAGTAGTATAAGTACGAGTGTCGCAATCTTAACCCAGAAGGGTGTGGCTCTTTGGCGTAAAGTCATGGGTTTGCTCCCCAGTGATGAGCGTTCGAATCCCCCCTTCTTACCCGATGCGCATGGTTTCCGGGTGACTGCGCATATCAGTAAGGAAATAGTCCTCCCCCGGAAGGGCGTGGGACACCCTTCGTTACCAAAAAAAAAAAAAGTGTCGCAATCTGACATCGGGACCGTGTCAGGTTCGGCAAACCTTAAAAGGAAAGATTCGTGAATTTGCCAATTTTGAAATTAAAATTTTTTTTTTCATAATAAAAAGGTTAGAAACAAGTCATATATATGTCAAGAAATAATAATGCTTTATTTTTCATAATAAGATCGAATATTTACCTTGCTTTATTTTAATTTCTAATTAACAAGGGTTAGGTTTCCAATGGAGAAATCAACACCCCCTTCAAGAGAGGTAATTTTCTATTAAGTCATTTGCTTTTCGTTGATGACTTAATGATCTTTGCAGAAGCCAGGGGCGATGCCACATGTAAGGAAAGGGGGACAATTGCCCCCCTTATTTTTTGGAAAAAAAAATATACCTTTATTTTTTAATATTTTTTTATACTTACCCCTTTTTAAAAAATATGCCCCCCTTTCCAATCATCCCTAAGATAGAAAACAAGTTTAAAATTTTAATGTTACCATTTTTATCTCCCTTCTTTGTGCAAAATTTACTATAATTTTTGCCCCATTGTGCAAAATTTTAGATAGATAAAAAATTACTATAATTTTTGCCCCTCTTGTGCAAAATTTCTGGCATCGCACCTTGCAGAAGCCAGCATCCAAACAACTAAAGGCATTAAATTGTGCCTTCAAAAATTTAGGGATTGCTCAGGGCTTGAGATGAATATCCAAAAAAATGAGATTTAAATTGCTGATGTTTTTGTGGAAATATCAAAACATGATGCTTTACTGGAAATATCAAAACATGGCTGCGGTGATATCATTTCCCTAATATTGAACTCCAAGTTATGTCTTTAAATTTTGTGCACCGCTAGGAAAACGGAGTTTTTATACCGTGCCCCCACTGTCGAGTACTGTAAAAAAGGTATTGCCGTTGATATTTAATCCAACAGCAGCCCACCTTTTAAGAGTCTGCTGTTGGATCAAATATCAAGGGTGGTAACACACCGAGGCAGTTGGCTCTTCGGCATAAAGGCATAAAGTCACAGGTATGCTCCCTGTTGATGAGTGTTCGAATCCCGCATCCGACTTACCTAATACACGTGGTGTGTGTCGTTGCGTGTATCCGTAGGGACTAGTCCTACTCCAAAAGGGGGTGTGGACATCCTCCGTCATAAAAAAAAGGAAAAATGACCAAATAGAAGGGGTTTCTACTGACTATGACATTTGAAGAGGGGTGTTTTGTAAATCACCAATCAAGAGTGCATATGACTAAAATGCCCTTGATTCTCTCTCTCTCCCTCCCTCTCTCTCTCTCTCTCAAATCACCTTTTTGAAATGATTACATTTAGAATACAAATCCCAAAACCCACCTTTTTCTCTCTTCTTCTTCTTCCTCCCACCTACGTACGTATGAAAAACCCAAAAACCTCAATTTTTGAAACCCAAAAACCTTCATTGTTAGATGCCAAAAGCTCCATTCTATTGCTGAAAACCTCATTTTTAGATGTCAAAGCCTCCCTAACTCTTCATTGCATTGGAAAACGCCTCCATTTACAACAACTATTGCAAAAAAATGTTATTAGATTCTGAAATCGCAAAAATCTTCAGTAGAAACCACCATTCCATTGCACAAAGCCTCAATTCAATGGAAATGTGTGTATTTCTAGCCCTCTCCCTTCTCTTTCAATTATAAGGCATGTTTATAAACTTGAATGAAAGTTTTCCATGTTAAACTATTGTTTTCCACTTTATAATCATTGTCATTTTACTGTAAACCACTAATTTCTTAAGTTAAACTACTATTTCACTATGATAAACCACTACTGAAGTGGGTGTTTATAAGTGGTTTATATAGCTTCTTTAGTTAAGAATCCTCAGTAGTGGTTTATAATCATAAGTAGTGGTTTATTTAGGCTTACCAATGGTTTAGAGTGTTTATAATTGGTTTATAAGGATTAACAATGGTTTAAAATGTTTATAAGTGATTTATACAGGGTAAACAGTAGTTTATAAGTGGTTTATACAGGCTTATCAGTGGTTTAGAGTGTTTACAACTGGTTTATATAGGGTAAACAGTGGTTTATGTAAGCCTATCAGTGATTTAGAGTGTTTATAAGTGGTTTATGTAGGCTTATCAGTGGTTTAGAGTGTTTATACATGGTTTATACAGGGTAAGAAGTAGTTTATAGTGTTTATAAGTGGTTTATATAGGCTTATTAGTGGTTTAGAGTGTTTACAACTCGTTTATATAAGGTAAACAATGGTTTATCTAAGACTATCAGTAGTTTAGAGTGTTTATAAGTGGTTTATATTGGCTTATTAGTGGTTTAGAGTGTTTATACATGGTTTATACAGGGTAAGAAGTAGTTTATAGTGTTTATAAGTGGTTTATATAGGCTTATCAGTGGTTTAGAGTGTTTACAACTCGTTTATATAAGGTAAACAGTGGTTTATCTATGCCTATCAGTGGTTTAGAGTGTTTATAAGTGGTTTATATAGGCTTATCAGTGGTTTAGAGTGTTTATACAGGGTAAACAGTGGTTTACAACGTTCATAAGTATTTTATATAATCGTAGCAGTGGTTTAGAGGATTTATAAGTGTATAATATATGGTAAAAATGGTTTAGAGTGTTTATAAGTTGTTTATATAAGCCTAATAGTGGTATAGATTGTTTATAACTGGTTTATATATGCTTAACAGTGGTTTAGAGTGTTTATAAGTTATTTATACAATATAAGCAGTGGTTTATATAGGGGTAAGCAGTAGTTTAGAGTATTTACAAGTGATTTATATAGGGTAAACAATTGTTTAGAGTGTTTATAAGTTGTTTATACAGTGTAAGCACTGGGTTAGAGTGTTTATAAGTGGTTCATGTAAGCCTAGCAGCGGTTTAAAGTGTTTATAAGTTGTTTATATAAGCCTAACAGTGGTTTATAGTGTTTATAAGTGGTTTATATAGGCTTAACAGTGGTTTAGAGTGTTTATAAGTTGTTTATACAGTGTAAGCAATGGTTTATAGTGTTTGTAAGTGGTTTATATAGGGGTAAGCAATGGTTTAGAGTTTTTACAAGTGGTTCATAAAGGGTAAATGGTGGTTTAGAGTGTTTATAAGTTGTTTATACAATGTAAGCACTGATTTATATAGGGGTAAGCAGTGGTTTAGAGTATTTACAAGTGGTTTATATAGGTTAAACAGTTGTTTAAAGTGTTTATAAGTTGTTTATACAGTGTAAGCAGTGGTTTAGAGGATACCGGAGAGAGGTGCACGAACCTGCGGGACATTGTGACCCTCTAATGGACGGTTGGGATCATCCCATGAGAGAAAGAGGGCATTGTGGCCCTCTAATGGACGGTTGGGATCATCCCATGAGAGAGAGGGGCATTGTGGCCCTCTAATAGACGGTTGGGATCATTCCATGAGAGAGAGGGGGCATTGTGGCCCTTTAATGGACGGTTGGGATCATCCCATGAGAGAGAGAGGGGGGCATTGGGGCCCTCTAATGGACGGTTGGGATCATCCCATAAGAGAGAGAGAGAGAGAGAGAGAGAGAGAGAGAGAGAGAGAGAGGGGCATTGTGGCCCTCTAATGGACTGTTGGGATCATCCCATGAGAGAGAAAGAGAGAGGAATTGTGGCCCTCTAATTGATGGTTGGGATCATCCCATGAGAGAGAGGGGGCAATGGGGCCCTCTAATGGACGGTTAGGATCATCCCACGAGAGAGAGAGAGAGGGGGCATTGTGGTCCTCTAATGGACTGTTGGGATCATCCCATGAGAGAGAAAGAGAGAGGGTATTTTTGTCCTAAACCCATGCAAACCAGTCACCATCACTGTATATTGGTTATTTCCAAGTCTCCCCTCTTCAAATGTTATAGTCAGTAGAAAGCCCTTTCATTTGGTCATTTTCCCTAAAAAGAATATCAAGGTTGAAGTACCACCTCCACGGGGCCACCATATAATTTCTTAGGAAAATGAGATTCAACCAATGGAAATGGAATCCCGTTTTCAAATTGCTTTCCTTAAATTTTCTCTGGAAGGTAAACGAATGGCAAAGCAAAAGAAAAGAAAGACATATATTTTAATTTCTTTGTATATATAGATTTTTCTCTCCCTCTCTCTCACCCGCTCTCTCCGAGTTCAAATAATTTGACAACATGGAAGCCGGGGTGCTTTTTTTGTTAAGTACACCCCTCCAATCAACTGGCCGGTGTTCTTGCTTCGGAAAAGCTCCTCTTCCCAGTAACAGTATTAACAAGTGTATAATAACTTCAGCAGCTTCATCCTCCTCTTCTTCTCTCCAACGTCAAAATCAAAATCATCTTCGTCGGCAAAACCATCATCATCAGCATCACCACTACTGGGATCACAGTGTGAACATGGAAGAACTAGTCTCATCATTGAGGCAGAGCTCCACGCCTGAGCAACTCCACATTCTGATGTCCCCATACAAAGGAAGGCAGCTCTCCATTCGTTTCATGGTCTCCCTCATTTCCCGCGAAACCGACTGGCAGCGTTCCCTCGCCCTCCTCGATTGGATGCTCGACGAGGCTTCTTACGCCCCCTCAGTCTTCGCATACAATGTCGTCCTCCGCAACGTCCTCCGCGCCAAGCAGTGGGAGCTTGCCTCCGGTCTAGTCCATGAGATGCGCTCCCGTTCCATCTCCCCTGACAGGTTCACTTACTCCACTCTCATTACCCATTTTGGTAAGGCTGGTCTCTTTGACTCAGCCCTCTCCTGGCTCCAGCACATGGAGGATCATGATCGAGTCTCAGGCGATCTCGTCCTCTACACTAACCTTATCGAGCTCGCCCTCAAGCTTCGTGACTATTCCAAGGCTATCTCACTCTTCTCCAGGCTCAAGAGAGCTGGTATCTCACCAGACCTCGTCGCCTACAATTCCATGATCAATGTCTATGGCAAGGCCAGGCTTTTCCGTGAAGCCCGCCAACTGCTCGACGAAATGCGTGACTCGGGTATAACGCCAGATGCTGTCAGCTACTCCACTCTACTTGGTGCCTTGGTTGAGGACCGAAGATTTGTCGAAGCCTTGTCGCTCTTCTCCACCAGCTGCACCCCACATCTTGACCTCACCATTTGCAACATCATGATCGACGTGTATGGTCAATTGGACATGGCTAAGGAGGCGGATCGCCTGTTCTGGAGCCTTAGGAAAATGGGCATCGAGCCCAATGTCGTTAGTTACAACACCCTCTTGAGGGTCTACGGAGAGGCCGAGCTCCTCGGAGAAGCTATCCATCTCTTCCGGCTGATGCAGAGGAAGGGCATCGAGCAGAATGTCATCACTTACAACACCATGATCAACATTTATGGAAAGTCATTAGAGCATGAGAAGGCCACCAATCTGGTACAAGAGATGCAAGGGAAAGGGATTGAGCCGAACGCCATCACATACTCGACTATCATCTCGATATGGGGTAAGGCAGGGAAATTGGATCGGGCAGCAATGCTGTTTCAGAAACTGCGAAGCAGCAATGTGATGATGGATCAGATCCTCTACCAGACGATGATCATTGCGTATGAGAGGGCAGGACTTGTTGCACATGCCAAGCGTTTGCTCCACGAGCTCAGACACCCCTCGGACGAGGACAACAAAATCCCAAGGGACACAGCAATAGTGATTCTTGCGAATTCTGGGCGCATTGAAGAGGCCACCTGGCTCTTCCGTCAGGCTGAAGAGGTGAAGGACATATCCGTCTTTACATGCATGATTGATCTCTTCTCTAAGAACAGGAAGCATCGGAATGCCATCGAGGTGTTTGAGAAAATGAGAGGAGCCGGATACTTTCCCGATTCTGACACAATCGCCCTCGTACTAAATTCTTATGGGAAGGTGCAGGAATTTGACAAAGCCATGTCTGTTTACATGGAGATGCAGGAAGAGGGGTGTATATTTTCAGAACGAGTGCATTTTCAGATGCTAAGCCTATTGGGTGCCCGAGGAGGGGATTTCCAAGCAGTGGAAGCACTCCTGGAGAGGCTAAACTCGGACCCTAACATCGACAAGAAACACTTGAATCTTGTGGCTGCCACCATTTACCAGAGAGCCAATAGATTGGATGATGCCTCCCGTATTACCAACCAGATAAGCAGATCTACCACTTGAAATTTCAATTCCAATAGTCTCCTATATGCATATTTGTGTATGAAAACAAAAAAAATTTGTACTAAAATTATCTAATTGAATAATCCAAGGTGATGTAAATAAAGAGTCTTGAAGATTTAGAAAGAAATTAGAATGATTTTTAGATAGAATTTTGTGTTTGGGAATTTGAAGGGACATCAACAAAAAAAAAGGGGTTACGGGCATCGTTTGATGCCACCAAAATTGTTCATTATTTCCAAATAAGATTATTTTACTTCGTTCTAGTTTGCAAATCGGACATTAATCACTATTTGGGATCCATTAATTCGGTCGTGAAATTTGTGAGGGAATCCCAAAGGAATGGAGGTCGGGAATTTGGACAAGCAATCTTAACATGCTCCGTCAATGGTCCTAGACTAAGTGCTGCAGAGGCCCACAATCGTTAAATTATAGGATCAGTAAGTCCTACGTCCCACCTAATCGTGACTAATTAGCATGTGGTGAGTACAAGGGGTGAAGCTGGGATATCCAAGTCTAAATCCTAAATATGTTCACTTTGCTATAACATGCCCAAAGTTGTAATGTCTTCCTTAAAACATGATGGATGGAGGACTACCATGATAGAGGAAATGTTTCCCCTGACTACTAATGACACATGGGAGCTCGTATCCTATTCTCTATAATGGGCATTGTTGGATGTCGATGGGTTTTTAAGACTAAACTCATGTCGGATAGTGCGCTTGATCGACCTAAGGTTTGCTAGTAGCCCAAGGAAACAAGCAAAAAGAGAGGGTTGATTTTTAGAATACCACCAGCCCATTCACCACTCTCTAAAGCAGCGGGATTGTTCTTACTATCGCTACAGTCAAAGGATGGCCTATTAGAAAATTAGACTTAAAATGCTTTTGTTCACGATTATCTTGATGAACCAGTCTGTATGGACCAATCTCCAGGACCAATTCAAGCCCACTCATAAATGTTAACTTAAAAGGGTTTTATATGGACTTATGATGTAGAGCGAAAGCAGAAGCAATGGTCGGTTCTGGATTGGTGCGACAAGTGGTCTGCGGAACTCAAGTATGATGTGTATCTTCGGCTACTTGCAATTCACTATCTAGTTTGGAGCAAAATCTTTTTCTTTTTTTTTGGTTAGCTAGGCTGGTATCGAGACCTAAGGGTCAAAGAACATAGCCTTTACCAATTGGGCTAGAGGCTCAACCTCAGAAATTTGCTAATGGGTAAAAAGTGAAGGGCTTTCTGATTATTCTCTAAGCTCAAAATGATTCAACTAGTCAATGAAAAAATCATTATGTCCTCATGATGTTTGGATTCAAGAGTAAAATCTTTGTTTCAAGGGAGGACCAAGGAACACATTGAAGAGTTCTGAATTCTCGGGCTTGAACTGAGTCCAGCTGCAAAAAGTTTTTGGAAGCTGCTTGTTCCAACTCAGTGGAAAAGGGCGTCAAATTCAACTCACTGATTAAAGAGTCAGCTGTCAAATGAACTAATCCTCGGAGGTTCATAGCATGAAGGAACTAAGAACACAGTCAATTAACATTATGGTTCCTTTCAATTCAGAATTGAACTGAATTTGAGCTAATTGATTGACAACTTGATGAAAACTAGGGGAATGTAGAAGATTGAATCACTGATGTCGTGAGTTTGAATGATCTAGGAACAAACACAACAATCTTAAGTAAACAGATCTCCTGCTCTACTCAAACCAAATGTTAAACTTAAGGGTTGTTCAATCTGAGTTATATCTGGAAATAGGATTTTACTATAGAATTCTAAGGTGAACAGAACCTTAGGTAATTAGTTTCAGCAGATAGCAGTTCTATAGCAACCAGGAACAGAAATATGACTATAAAGTTGAATGAACTGCAGGTGACGATTGGAGAAAAGAAATGGAGCAACAAATAGAAGTCAGTTACTGGTATTCTGTAGCTTAAGTAACAGAGAAGTATGGATGCTTCATTTGCCTCTGGTATGATGTTGGCAGTTGACTAATTGTAGCAGAAACATAAGAATTCAGGAAGCAGTTCAGTCATCATAGTTATACAACAACCCTGAACTCAACCATAACTAGATCTTGGTTCTGGTTAAATACAATTGACTAAACTGATTGGTTTTGTTGCAGGTTCGTTGCTGGAAATGAGAATCAACAACAATTCATACATGTTCAGACTGCAACTGTAGGTTAGGATGAAGTAATAAGGCTGACATTTGATGTAGGATGAAGTAACAAGGCTAACGTTTGCTGATTGGATTGAAGCTAATTCGATTTTTTGAATCTTATTAGAGTAGTTTTACAGAAATTCCAGAACAGGTTCTATATCATCACTGAAAGAACGTTGAGAGGTAGATTAGGAGATTAGAACCTTTATAGCAATCAAATCTGAGTTGAAAACTAAATCTGATTTAACCACAAGTCCTCTGTTTTTGTGATGATACAGAATTTTAAATTTTAGTGGCTTTCTTTTGGTTGTGTTCAATTGCTTTGTAGCTTCTCAGAAGATAAAAATCTGGATTGATACTCAAATCTGGGAATGGTTCAGACTTCAGTACCCAGTCCATACTTCTCAAGTGGTTAAAGAGAAATAGGAAGATGCAGATCTAGTTTTCTGCTTTTAATGCAATCAAAAAATAAAGTCCGGGGCACATATTGTTGGATCTGTAATGAAGGTTGCTCTACAATGTGTTTAGGTCTAAGATGTGATTCAAATCCAAGGTGATAACAACTCTTGTTGGTTATTGATGCATGAGCATTCCCTAGATTTTCTACATCGGCCTTCACATCTCCTTAGGGTAGTTTGTTTTTGCTTCATATAGTATCATGTTTGTATTTTCCATACTTTCATGTGTTTTTAGTGGTCATTTGCTTATTAGGGGTAGTTAAGTCATTTCATATTGTCATGGGCTATTATATAAAGCCCCATAGTCTCTCATTTTAGATAGCTCTTATTGATTTACAATTTTGTGAGAAAATTTTTCTTTTATCTTCTTTGTTTTCTTGGGAAATTGGAATTGCAAGCTATTACTTGTAGCTTTTTTTTCACTTTCTCCCATCTTTTCATCCCTTGTTGCATGCAAGGGCTATTGCTAACGATTCCGCGCTTGATCCGATCCCGAGTGTCCCCACGTCCGAAGTAAGATCAAGAACCCTACATTTTTTTTTTCAAAATTAAAAATTTTTTTTACAAATATGATATGATTCGAAGATCAATAATCGCTTCCGCCGATTGCTCTACGTCAGTTATCTAGTTCACATTTTTTTCTTAACAATTGAAAGAATGGTTAAGAGTAGCAGAACTTGAATTAGATTGAAAGAAAGTTGATTCGTGAAGGAAGAATTCAAATACAATTATGAAAATACAAAAAAAAATAAAAATAAAAAATAAAAAATTATCGACTGAACTTGCTGGAAACTACGGAAAATAAGGCTACTTGCACTAGCCAAGAAAAGAAATTTAAAAGAAGAGAGAGAAGGGGCTTACATTGAAGGGACATCGCTACTCAACTAGAGAGGAAGGCTTCCTCAGCTTAAAAGAGCTTTCATAACACAAATTCTTGCATCATCAAAGAATGACTATTAATTACAACACATGGGGTATTTATAGTAGAAGGTTCTAGATCCTTGGCAACCATGATTCAATTGTCATGGTAGTTAATGTCAGCTAATGGACAGTTGATGATGGAAGCTTCTAGATTCTTGCCAACCAGGAGCCAGTTGCTATGACAGTTATTGCCAGTTCATGGGTAGTTGATGATTGAACTCATGGACGCTTCTAGATTCTTCCCAACCATGAGCCAGTTTGCAGTTATGACAATTAATGCTAGATCACGTAGTTGAAGATAGAAGTTTCTAGATTCTTCCCAAACATGGGCCAACTGTTATGACAATTAATGTTAGCTCATAGGCAGTTAAAATATAGCTCATAATGTAATGACGTGGCAGGAATTGCAAGCTAATGGCTAGTTCATCAGATGATGACTTGGCAAAGCATGCCATCCCACATCTTGCATGCTATGGTTCTTACATGGCTACCACCTTATGCCCAAGCCTTCACCTCTTCCCTTTGAAGCTTCTTTAGAGTTTTTGGAGTGCTTCAAGCACTTTTATTTTCTCCTCCTTTTATTGAAAACAAAACTATTTATTCCCCGCCCTTAACTTCCTCGGTCGAATCCCATTTCTACATCAGCTTAAAAAAGCACCACAGGCCTGGTTCAATCATTTTTAGTGATTTTCTACTTGCCAATGGTTTCTTATATAGCATATCAGATTCATCACTCTTTATCTCTCGCCATTATTTCATCACTCTTTAGTTATCACCATTCTTATGGTATTTTGGTTCTCTTACTATACATGAATGATTACATCTTGACAGGAGACAATCTAACGTAGACCGCTATCGACGGAAGCGTCCTACATCCTTCGAATCGAGAGCAATAATTTCCAGATCTTGCTGAAATTAGATCTATAATTATTATTTTTTATTTTTTTAGAAGATAATAAGCATGGTCTTACCACAAGCGAGAGCACGCATGAGGTCGAATCAAGCTCGGAGTCTGTGAATTGAGAACCTTGCATTTAACAAGCATAGATGGGAGAAATGGAAGAAAAGCTACGATCAATAGCTTGCTAATTCCATTATAGCAAGCAAGAGTTTCATGCAGAATTGGAGCTTGGCAAAGGAACATGGTCACCTTTCATAGCACTCATTCTAAAGGCGCGGTTAATCTATCTGACTTTCGTCCTGTTAGTTTCATTGGTTGTCTTTACAAAGTGCTTGCTAAAGTATTTGCGGAAAGATTGAAGAGAACACTCCTCAAGTAATCATTTGGTTATTATCAAAGGAAGATAAATCCTAGATTGTGCCATGATTGCTAATGAAGCAGTGAATTATTACTTCGAGAGTGGTGAGAAAGTGATGCGGGTAAGTGGCACAGGATGCTCTGATACCACTTCGATGCGGCATGTTTGCAAGGATTCAATGTACAATGATCGGCCCTAGTAGAGGACTGTCCGAGTAGTACAGATCAATGCAAATACAAGCTGTTCAGTTCAACCTTATAGCAAGCTACCTTCAATTGAACTCTGTCTCACAGTGGATCTGTTTCCATTTCCTATTAGAACGAAAACGCGAGGACAATTGGAGGTTTCACTGCTCAATTTGCAGCCTTTCAATAGCTCTATTAATGTCTAATGTTTAAGAAATGAAGCTCATGCCAACCACCAACACTTTTAAGTTGCATGCATATTACCATAGTGACAGAACGTTCCATGGCTTATTGTTGCTAGGATTTTATTGCATTTTTAATCCTAATGGCAGTTGGATAACAACAATAAAATTCCACATACCACATTTCAATGAATGCCAAATCTAATTAAATAAGAGCATTCCATTTGTCTTTGGGAATTGAATATCCTCCAATGTGTTTTAAGAGTTTGACTAGGCTCATTTTCAATGGAAGAAATCATATGCCTCCAGTTCTTCACAAGTAAAGCTACCATAGAAATCGAATTTGATTCACCTATGTTTTACAGAAAAGATAGTATCATTCCATTTTTAGAAATTGTATTAGCATGTGCTAACACCGATTCACAATCTCTGTTTTTTTTTTTTTTTCCTTTCTTTCAGGACCTGATGACCATTGGATTAGGCCTTACTCTAAGGAGATCTCAAAGAGGCTTAGTCCATCTCTTAACAAGCAGGAAATGCAACTATTTTCATAGAGATGTTTAACAGGCAAGGACATGGGTTAGGCTCTCTGTGCTAAAACGAACAGCTCGATGAACATATGTCGAATTCTAGTATTTTCCATGACAGATTGTCATCAAAACTGCATTAACGAAATCACTTTGGGGCCGTTTGGATACTCAAATTTTAGAATTCATGATTTCTTCAAAAATGTAGCTAAGAGACAAGAGAAGAAGCAGACCAGCCGTCGTTTTCGACTTCTCACCCTTCTTTCCGTCAGCAAGAGAGTAGCAGGTCCTCCCATATTTCCAGGTTTTAGAAAACTTAGGTTGCAGGAGAGATTTTTAAAACCTGAATTTCTCACTTAAAATCCAAGAAACGCTGTCAGAACAGCATGCAGCAGCTTGATCATGAACACTCTTTTACACTGTTTTCAAACTAAAAACCTGGATTCTAAAATCCAAACGGCCCCTTAAGTTTGTGCTAAACAGGGGATGCACGAATTTAGGAAAAGTGAAGGAAGCTGCTTTCAATTGTATTAGTTCACTCACAGACCTTAATTTCATGAAGTTCCTTACAAAATTTCTGCCAATTCTTTCTTCATGTATCAAGCTCAATGGAAATGAAGATGGATAAGAAGATTTAATAGCAACATAGAGATACTCACTTACAGGTTTGTAGATCAAGAGAAAACTCAGCTAAAGTTTCATGAGATGCACAAATAAGGAGGGGATGCCGAATCCTTCCAATTTGATGAGGAAGACGATGATCTTGTATTTGCAAGATCAATGGCTCCTCTTCACTTAGATGAATTTCCCTCCAAACTAACAATCTCTAGATGTAGATCTAGATCTAAGAGCTAAAATCAAGTTATTCAAATCAAATGAGAGCCAAATTCCCCATTGGGGGAAAAAATGGGCTATTTATAGGAAATTATAAAATGAAATGACGAAACCACCCTTAGCTATTCGAAAATGACAAAAATGCCGCTACCTCTAACAAAATCACCAAAATGCCATTACCTCTAACAAAATAACTAAAATGCCCCTACTAAAATCAAAGGACAATAAGAGACATGTAAAAATGGCAAAATGACTACACTACCCGATCAGCAATGCAACAAAAGAAAATCCGTAGTTATAAGCTGAAATAGGCCGATGTAAACACTAACAATGGGATGCTCCTGCATCATAAAGGAATTGTTTACAGTCTGGGTGTAGAAAAAGCATATGATAGGGTGGAGTGTGATTGATTAGACTACTTATCGGGATTCGGTGTGAAGCATAGGAGATGGATTCATAGATTTGTATTATCGCCTTGGTTCTCTATATTGGTGAATGGCTAGCCATAGCTTGTCGACCCGATTCTACCCCATCATAACATGTTATTTCACATTACTTCATTTTCCTTCCTAGAAGAACAACCAGATAGAGCCCAAGAGACTATAATGATAACCAACCTGTAAATAAAAAATTCCTCTTCTTGTTTTAAAAAACTTAGGAAAATTAACAAAAGAAGGAACAAGTTGTCCCGGTTGCTCTATATAGATGGCTTGCATTCAATGGGGCGGTTGCAAGGACGGCCTTGTAGTTATCATGACTCTTTTTATAGATACGGACATAGAAACAGAGGTGGAGCAGATATCGATATCTTTGGACTTTTCCTTATTGTTTTGATGTCAAATCGATATCTCTGGACTTTTCCTTAATGTTTTGAATAGAATTATCACTTCTTTTTCAACCCCTTATATGATGGATAATTGAATACACCCCCCTTATAACGCGATTTGACATCAAATGCGTTATAGTCTGCTCACAATTCACGTACAAGGGTAATGGGGGTGAAAAAATCATCACCCTTTATAAAATTTCAAAAGAAAGAGAAACTAAATCATGGTTGATGGCTCTCATTCCATCACGAATCACCATCAGGTGGGTGAGACCTTGGTTCAGGACTCTATTTATTACGTAATAAAACACCAGCTACGTCCGCAACGTCACATCTCCTCAACTAGGGGTGTAAACGAGCCGAGCCGAGCCGAGCCTCACTTGTGAGCTTAACGAGCCGAGCCGAGCCTGGCCAAGCTCGGCTCGGGCTCGGCTCGGCTCGGCCAGGCTCGCGAGCCTTACCGAGCTCGGATTATATTATGTTCATAACCCTCATCTTCCCTGGACAGCCCTACTAGTGTAATTTGACTACTTTTTTTACACTATGGGGGACCAATGGGGGGTGGTCCTAGTAACAAATGGGGTTCCAAAAATGAAGTGACATATTTTGCCCCCCCCCCCCCCCCCCCCACTCCATGGACAACCCTTTTAATGTATATATTAATATACAACTTTTACATATTCTCGTCTCTCTCTCACACCCCCTAAAATGAAGGGGCACTTTAGTATTTTCGAATATAAGGGGCACTTTTGTTATTTTAGTAATCAACGTCATTACCGTTGATTGAGCAGGTGGTCAATTGACTAAAATCATCAAACAGTCGTTGGGATTTTAATAGTACGATAAACAGAGATTTTATTAGGTGTAAGCCACTTATTTTCAATAAATACTGTACGGACCTCACCATAGGATGATCCAAACTGTCCATATGATTGGCCATAACGTAAATAGGTTGTGCCCAGAAAATTATTTCCGTAGGATGATCTCAAACCTCCAATCTATAGATGAACTGGAAACCTCTACAGATCAAAGGGCTAGGATCATACTATGGAAATGATATTTTAGGTGGTCTCTTGTAAAAAGTTAAAGTAAAACCAGTCGTGGAGAGATGGGCACCTCATACACAAAAGACAAAGACAGGCAGAGTGGGTTGGGAATGGCGTGTCCCGCAACACGGCTTAGTCTGCCAAGAAAGACAAGGAATCAAAATGGGAATTCTGTGAATTCAAAGTAAGTAGAGAAGGAAAGATTATATGAGTTGATAATGTAGGATAATGTGAACAACGCATCCTCCCCACCATTACCTTAATTTCTTCTTCTTACTCTGCCTCTTTTGTCTTGGGTGATGATGGTGAGAGAGGTTATGCTTGTCTTCTTCTTCTTACTCTCCTTCATCAGCGCTAGCGTTGTGTATGATCACAGGGCGTTGGTGATCGATGGAAAACGCAGAGTTTTGATTTCAGGCTCTATACATTATCCTCGTAGCACTCCCGACGTATGTACGAGAAACAATGATGTTGTTCTCCATTCTTTATCTCTAGTTTTTTTTTTACTTGTATTTACTTTTGGCATTTGGGTGTGTGGCAGATGTGGCCGGAGCTGATTCAGAAGTCCAAAGATGGAGGTTTGGATGTGATAGAAACTTACGTTTTCTGGAACATGCACGAGCCTATTCAGAATCAGGTGCACCTTCACATTCTCTTTGTGTTTCAACTGGGAAAAAAAATGGGTTACTTGATTTGATTTTTCTTCTACTCTTTCCTTCTTTTACTATTTATTTTCCTACTTCAATTAGGTCCTGTTTGAATTTAAGGAATTTTCTGGAAAAAGTTTGGATAGGAAAATGTTTCTAAAGTTTCTTACCTTTTTTCCTTTTTTTTTTACATATGGAAGAAGATGACTTGAACCGACCCCATTCCATTTTTATTTAGAGGGGCCTTCAATTTATGATGATATCCCTCTAAATAAGTCATAGTCATATCCTTTCCCTCTATTTTAGAGGAAGAAAAATTGTTCCCAAGAAATTTTTTTCTAAACAGGGCCTTAAACTTTTAAAATTAGTTTAGGAAATTTGAATTCATTACGAATTTTTTGGCTCGAACTGCTTCTCCATTCATTTTTCATGTAATTTTTTTTTTTGCTATCTTCTATGTAGAAGTGAAGAAATGGCTAATTCAATGATTGGTTTAATTGTTCTACAGTATAACTTTAAAGGGAGAAATGATTTGGTTAAGTTTGTAAAGACAGTTGCGGATGCCGGTCTTTTTGTCCACCTACGTATCGGCCCCTACGCCTGTGCTGAATGGAATTACGGGTGATGATTCTTGTGATCGACTTGCTTTATCTGCAACTTTCCAGCCTTTTTCTTTTTTCTGTTCTTTAAATGGGAATGTGTTTTGGTTTTGGTTATGGTCAGTGGATTCCCTCTTTGGTTGCATTTTATCCCGGGAATCAAATTCAGGACAGATAATGAGCCCTTCAAGGTTGCCTGAGGTCCCTATGTTCTTATGAATTTTTATGTTATATATGATTCATCCTTGTCAATGTCAACCAATGCCTTCTATCACTCATTCATTTCATATGTCCTGTTTCAGAGTCAGATGCAGCGGTTCACTAAAAAAATTGTCGATATGATGAAGCAGGAGGAGCTCTTTGCATCCCAAGGTGGACCCATCATCTTGGCACAGGTTGCTTTTCTGTCTTTCTGATAATTCTTCAGATGAATCCCTTATCAAGCTCA